>NC_064900.1:2701730-3001923 GCF_929443795.1 Astur gentilis | reverse complement strand
CCCCCCCATGTTGGGTGGAAGCTTGAGAGGGTCTCTTTCTAGCACCTCCACAGGGAAGGTCAGAAAAAAGCACTGAAATCATGAAATTGTTTCACTTTAAGTTTCTAAAGAATATGCAGATCCAGTTCTTTTGTCCTGTAATGGGATTTCCCTTACAACCCCTGTTTGGAATTCAGGACCAAAATAATGCAGGATAGGCAATTTTGAAATGTAATCCAGACCATACTATGCCACAGTGAATATTCAAGTTTAAAAACGTTCTCCTAGATACCTACTTGATACACCTGATACAAATTTGGAATTCCAGTTGTTTGGATTAACTTAAACTGAAAGTTGCAGAAGAAAAGAAGACCTTGCAGCAAAAAATGTGTTTTCCTCTTTGCTGCTTTAATGTGTTCAGAGCCAACTCGCACATTAAATAAAGTCGCTTTTGATGTAAACACTTCCAGATATTTTTTCTTTTTAAGATTCTTCTGCCATTAAAATTTGTATGACTGCTTATATATTTGCCTAAAGCTTCAGATCTCTTTCCGTCATCCAGGAGCTCAGTGAAAGCTTTGCTTGAAGTTCTAATCACAGTATTAGTTTCATTTTATTGGTAGGGTGAATGACTGGAAACCTCTTTGTTGAAACCGTTCACCAAAAAACCTTTTTTTCTGTGCTGATGCACATAGTGCAAGGAATAAGAAAAAAATAAAAGGTTGTTTTTCTGTTTGCATACTGTCCCTTTAGATAAGGTATTAATTTGCAGTGTTTTCCTTTGTAAAATACCATTAGAAATAGGAAACAAGATTAATATAGAACCACTTGCTGGTTGCTTTGACTTGCTGACTTTTTGCTTTTTAGCGTACACTGATGTTGAGTATGACAGTTTCACTTTTGATTGTCACACAGTAATTTAATACTACTGTAAGTCCAAAATACACAGAAACAAATTTAAATTAGAAACAAAAATGCCAGAAAGAAGTTAAATATACCAAAGAAAGTAGTGGGAAAACCCACCAAAGTACTGCAGGCTGTAACAATATTTTAGAACCTGGATGCCTTGTTTTAGGTTTCTAGTCTATGTGGGCAGATGAGAATGGGTTGATTTTTTTCCTGAAGTAACAAGCCAATGTAATTTAATTTAGTAAGACTTTTTTTTTTATAATGAACACTCAGAAAAATCAAGCATTTTCTCTTTTTTTTTTTTAATATGTTTTTGGATTTGAGGATTTCAGGACTAAAAGTTGGAATATAATATTTAACATTGTCTTAAGGAGTGTAGCCACACAATTGATTTAAACTAATCTGTGTCTGTTCCTACTCTGAGGACTGGTTCCATTCAGTACCCTTCACCACCAACTGGCATTCCTATCCCTCCCTCGCGCTGACTGGTGAGCCGAATCTGGGAACTGGGAAGTACAATCTGGGGGGAAGGAGTTGTTTTGTCTTTTGTTGTGGAGCTGCTTTTCACCACAAATGGTTCCCTGTTGTGCTTGTATAGCAGTGGAATGAGCCATAGTGTCAGTACAAGGATGATTGGACTGTTAGCCAAGGGCGGCAATGAGAAAGTCAGGAGCATCACTTTTGTTGATAGTGTGGACTTAAATTTGTTTAGACCAATCATGAAACCACACAGTAGGATTTCCCCCTTTACTATTTAACATTTGATGTTATGGATGAACTGAATGTATTAACTAGATTGATTTTCAATTTGTTAGGCATCTTGCAAATGTGGCTTACCGCCAAAAAGACAAGGTAAAGTAGAAAGATCAAACAAGCAGGATGGAGTCAAGTCACAGAGTTCCAAATACAATAAGATGTTTTAAAAGATTGAATGCAATTATATAACTGACATGTCTGTTGGTCACTGAAAACTACAAAATTCAATGAGGAAGACCTCTGTTTTCAGCAGCTTCTCTTGGGATATAGGATGGCTATTCTTTAATCAGAATTTCCACATACAAGGCCTTGTGTCAACAATATTTTTTTTTTAATTTCAGAAGGATATCTGTATGAGTAGTACAACATTCCAAATAGCTTTTTGCCATCATCTTCAAAAGAGTGATGTCTGCATGAGCTACCTAGTTAATTAGTTTTAAATGATACCATAGTTGTAAGCTTTAACTTTCCTGTTCAGATGTTATGGGAGAATGTGACTGTGCCCTTCCTAACTTTGCCAGTTATTTATATAAATATTTTTAATGACATATTTGCTTTATATTGTTTTAATCCCATCAGATAATCGAGGTGATCCAAGAACTCTGATGTAACTCTTAATCCATAATCAAAATATTTGCCTGAGTCTCTAATTCCCATCCTGTTTTCCCTTTACCCTTTCATTTCCTAGTACTTTGAGGAATAGTTGTGGATATTGAGTCATCAACATTTTTCAGTCTACTACCAGAAGTGAACTACTTTTGACAATCAGTTAAAAGCAGGTTCCCACAGGGCAAATATTGCATGTGTACAAATTGTTAACACCTTCTGTGTGGTCAGTGTTGATAGTAAAAGTAGAAAAAAAATCCTGGGAAGTAAGCCATGCAGAGATTTGCTCTTTAATTTTGACAGTATAATGACTGCTGCATGATCCTCATGAAGGCTAGAAATACAAAGTGCAGTTCTTTTTTAAAAAATCACCATCAGTGGCTGAGACAGATGCTCTTTAGCATGAAATTTAATGATATGTGGCATTCAAGTAGTCAAAATTTTTTTTTTTTCACATGTCAACCCATTCCTTATCTTACTCTATTTAGCTAATTTTGTCACATCTTTTTGTATTACTAACTGATAGCTTGTCATGGAATAGTGAAGAGTGTTATAACTCTCTTTGCTCTGTCCCCTTTCCTTTTCTTTTGCTGTTCTCTAAGTGAACACTTCCTCTTGTGAGCATGCTTTTATGCATAAGAATCTGTTCTTCAGTGAGTGGCTGAGTTTTAAAATGTTTTATAACATCCAGATACCGCTCTTTGAGCTTCTGTTCCTTTTATTTCCATGTTGTAGTTTCATTATTGCTGACGGAAATCTTTTAGAGAGACAGAGTGAGTTCTTAATCAAAATATTTTTTGAGTTGATATAAAAGTAGGTGTGTTTCATCAATCAAGCATAATTTTACAGTTTAACAAATTAGAAGCCAGACAATGTGTGTCTAACTTGTACAATACACGTACACATTATACAAAACAGTACACATGGAAAAATACACGTGGAATGGAGCAAATACTCTGAGACCTTAACCTCCAGATTGGCTTAAATTCAAAAATGCTGTATGTTGAAGCAATTTTCAAGTCTTGTTTCTTAAGCCCTAAAAGGTTGCTGAACTCAAATAGTTGAAAAGTATTAAATTACCTGTGTTACGCTTATATTTTTATGCTTCAAGTAATGGTGCCAGGGAGCTTGCTGGTTACATGTCCTTGCATTGTCAGAATGTAGGTTGTGTGTAGCTAAGGCAGCAGTCTCCCTGTTGCACAAGCAGAAAAGACCTCAGCAGATTTGTATGCTGGATGTTGTCCTCTAGACTGTAAAGATAGAAGAGTTGTATGGGGGTGGATCAGAACACGTTCAGGATAGACATCTGTCATACTTAAGGATTTTCCTGGAGCCAGGGCAAGTTTTTGCCATCTATACTTATTTTCTAAAAGCTTGAGCAAGCTACACAGTTCCCCCCCTGACCTTTTGCAGTCTTGGAAAAGGATTCCACAGCCCTTAGGTTCTTAAACAATTCTTTTAACATTCATAGAAGCAAATCCTTCAGGATTAATTTTTTTTTTTAACCTCTAGAGGCAGAGCATTCTTAACTCTGCCTATTTTTTTACCATAGTTCATCTTGCTTTTCGTCACTCTACAGGCTTTAAGAGTAAAGCAAAGGTTTTAGTTAGCTGGACTTGAGTTCAGGATTGCATGAACAAGATAGTATTTTACACCTGATTATTTGTTGTCTTTTTTTCCCAATCACTATTTATGACAATCTCTTCACCTGTTTCAGATTTTCCCCACCTAAATTTTTTTCACTTTTTTCTTTTAGTTGCGAGTACTGGTGACTGAGAGGATGTATGGGCAATGCAAAAATGTGTCCATCTGAGGGAATGCTTGTTGAACTCCAAGGAATGGAGTATCTTGCCTCAGAACTGCTCAGGTCTTGCTGTTTCCTGAGATGTCATCCAGCATAACACTTGAGCAGGGTCCACTGTGGGCCCAAGATGTTTTTCTTTTGTTTTCTCTTTTCACTTCAAAGCCTCTGAAATAATGCGAGGGCTCTGTTTTGGCCCTACAGCACAGTGTTTTTATAACACAAGACAAAGGATGTGTCTTACAAGCTCCAGAATATGGTAGGAATGCATGCAGTGGTATTTGAGGATGAAAAACCTTTGGGGATAGAGCTGAAAGACTGTGTAGGGCAGAAGAAGCCAAACCAGGCACAGCCTTTTCACATTGTCTGTGGAGAGTGCTCCTTGGAATATTCCTCCCTGTGAACCACTCCCTGGTTAGGTCTCAGAGTGCACTAAATGCATCTCTTCAAAACAGGGCCTGGGAGCTAAGTAACAATTATGTCACATGGACAATCAGGGAATCTGCTCCTAGCTCTGCTCCTGGGTATTATTTTACTTAGCAGAGAAGATGCAGTAATCTGCCTTCCAAATGTTCCTTACATTTTGGACCACTTCCACATTCATCTATTGCATTTATATTCCCTTGGATTTAAACCGTAGACGCAACTGCGTTTGATGACAGTTGTCAGAATCAGGCAGTCTGACTACTTAAAGGCACCAGCCTAATTAACCAGGAGTTATGTCAGCTGTGGCAAAATCACTGAGGTCTTTTCCTGGCACAGGCACCTTAGTTAAAGTGTGTGTTCCTCTGGCTTGTCAGCCAGCTGTTGTTGTCCAGCATGAATTTTTTATTTTACAGTCATTGGATTACTAAAGCCACCAATACATTAATTTTAAATAGTACACAAGATATCTGTTATGCATACATTTCATGATGTTTGGTACCCTTCCTGTCTTCCCCTGTTGTCAATGAAGTATCATATTAATAAATGAATGTGTGGTACTTTATTATTTATTTATTATTACCTTATCAGTAAGACCTAAGACTTAATATGAATACATAAAATACACAATTCGCCCTTTTTACTAGTTTCCTATATTACTCTCATTACTTAAATAACTTTGTTCCATATTTCTGATTTGCTGCTTTTTCAAATTCCGCTTCCAGGAATTGCTTCTTATTATGGCCTTCTCAGATTAAAGAGCTCTTTAGTAGTAATTTTTTCTTCTTGAATTAAATTTATAGACAATAAGCAAATCATCTCAGTTGTCTTTTTGATAAATTGTACTCATGTACTCTCTTTTTCCTTTATTCTTTTCTGTCCTTCTTCCCTTTTTGTCTGTGAATATCACAGTATTCCAACAGCTCTTTTAACATTGTCTCTAATTTCATTGTCACATATCCAAAGGCCATGGTAGCCTTTGTTTTTAGAAGTAGTTTTTAATGAGTTGCTTGTGTGTTACGATTCCTGAATCCTACTTAGACACTACTTTTCAGATTTGGTCCTCCGTTTTGTTTGCTTGGGCCACAAGCACTGGAATTCAGCAGGGCTGACTTTCCTCTCTTTTATTTTTCCTCAGAGAATACCTTTTGTGTTACTTGGAGGTTTACCAGCACTGGGTTAACTTTCAAGTCACTAGTTAAATGGATGAATAACCTTGACCTACTCAGCAACTCTGTGGAGCCTCACTAGAACATCATCTCTCTGATGACAGAAAGGACCTCATGAAATTATCTGATACTTTTGTTTCTGGCAGGTTAGCAATGCATATTGATAAAGGCATTTTGAGACCACCCAATGATCTCTGAGGAATGGACTTTGGCAGCCTTGCCTTCGATCTGTTTAGGAAGGTCATCCTCACTGGTTAAGTGATTTGCTGTGTTAGTGATCTGTATTAGGTTTAGGTATGTTTCTCAATACATGCTGGTGATACGCAATACATCCACTCTAAAGGACTGTATAAATTTTGCAGTGTGTTCCACTTCTTGGTTTGGAAGGTTCATCTAGTAGTCGTCTCATTGATTCTTAACTATAATCTATCACCCCAAGAACTAGCCAACAGCATTTAATCAGACAAATAGTTTTCCATACACAAAAATGCAGAGAAAACTCTAGAAGGAAACAAATAATTTGATTGTGGGTGTTCTCTGTTTGAGGAGAGGACTTCATGTTTACATAACTATCAATCTTCCATGTTAAAGTTTTGTATGACCGCAGGATCTGTAGATTGGGAAAGGGAATGAGACAGTAGGAAGCATGTATTTCTCTGTATCAAGTAAGAGAAGGATACCATCTTCATGCAAGGCTCTTGTCTGAATGTGGCCTTATAAGACAGTTCTGCGGCTCAGTGTAAGAAAGGAGAATGTACAATCTGCACTGTTGAACAGCGCTTAGTGTTGACATCTTTAAAGCAACATTCGGTCTCTTTCCAATTTACATATGCCTGTTGAAACAGAATCACAATAATGCAAGAACCACGTAACAAAGACCTATGATCTGTATTATGTGAAAAATAAAATTATCTCATTGTAATAATCCCCTTTTGCCTTAAAAGCTCACTATGAATCACTTTCTTTTTAATGTAATCGTTAATAAATTATCATACATGAAATCAGGAAGGCTATTCCATTTTCCAATAATTTGTTCATATGCCTTTTGAAGATATTCCAAAGATCCTGCTAGCAAATAATTTAATTGGGTGAAACTATTTCCTTTGCTGTTTCCGAGCAAGATATTATCAAATTTAATAGCACCAAAAATACACTCCATAACTTGATATTTATAAATTGCCACAGTCCAAAATGAAGCTGGATTATTTTTACTCCTAGCTCCAGAATGGCTTTTTGAGATTCTGTTTAGACTTTTTGTTTTTCTGTGGCCGAGAATTCAGAGTTTAAAACTAGTACCATTCCTTGAGGTTGATAGATTATAAGAGTGAAATCTGTCGCACAGTTGCTGAATGCAAACTTGTAGGCAAGCTGCAATAAATCAGTGTATCACTTAGAGTTATCCTGACTCAAGGGAGCACTTACAGGCTCTCTCACTGAGTGTATGTACAATGAATTGACCATTGTTCGTGTATCTGTTACCTAATGGTGATATTGTAACCAGTAAAGTATTTATTTTAAGTTAGAGAGACTGGAAAAATAATTTTTACTATGATAATAGAATGTAACTCAGGAAGCCATGTGTTTAAAATAAAAGGTTGCCATGCTTCTATCTGCCATCATAATTTTAATTCCTTCTCTTTGAAATACTCTAGAGGTGATCTTTAATTATCTGAAATCACAGTATTTTTTCCACAGGATCCTTAACACCATTAAAGTTAGCTGATGGATTATGTTTGGGATAAGCTAGGTGTTTTATGAATATTATTTGGTTGCTTGCCTCTATCATAGTTATTCTCCTGTGTTCAAATGTTGCAAAGAATATACTGGTGGGGTATGGGGTTTTTTTGCATTTCTCTTCAGAGTACTGCTTGCTGTTAGTACAAGCCTGCTGTTATTGTAACACTACTACATGGCTTCCAAGGCATGGATGTGGCATGCGTTTGGTCTACTTGCAGTCCAAAAAAAATTGGACAGTTACTACAGTTTTCTATCTGGCTAGACTTAACTAGCAGTATCTTCTGGCTGACACTTGGACATGTTAAAAGAGGAGACAAGAAGGGCATTGGTGACATCTATTAAAGAGTGAAGCAATCGGCTTGCGTTCAGACCAGCATCTGGATAGTAGCCTCTTACCCACTAGGGAGCAAGGGAAGCTGCTAAGTTTTACTTGGTATACCCGTCATGACCCAGTGTGATCTCCCCAGCGGTTACACCCTATGAACCCAGCAGAGGGAATGAGGTGAGGGTTTACGCAGAGAAGCAAAACAGCAGTAATTTACATCAGTAGTCACCCACAGCTGTAAAAGAAACTCTGACCCAGACTTGTGGCAGCATTATTTTGGGAGAGTGGTAACCTTAATTATTCAGGTATCCCTGAGTTCTTGTCCTGTTCTATTTGTCTTCTTAATTCAGTAGATATTTGTTTGCTTAAAACTCTTTGATTTCCGCTTCCCCACCTCGCCACCCCCACTGAAAGGGAAGTATTACTCCCCCTCACAGTTTCTGAAATTTCTGGCCAGGATGTTGCACTAGTGTAATTTCAGTGGTTTTAGTAAGAACTCGTAGGAGATCTTCAAACTCCTGATATCGCCAGTTAAATCTGCTGACTCTGTATAATCTAGTCTCTGGATCTCTTCTTTTTTTAACTCCTTGGAGGAAAAAAAAAAAAAAAAAAGAAAAAATGGCTGATCCACTAAGTTTTTGTGTACTTTGAGGCGTACTCCAAGAAGCCCTGGTAGCACAGCTCCTGCATGGACCACCTTGTTCAGGAGCTAAGGGGAAGGCACTATCAAGGCTTGTATATAAATGAACATTCTTGACTCAAGCGTCCTTGAATATTAATTTTGTAAGGATATGACATATGGCATCATGTGCCTGTGTATCCTCCAATCTGTTCCATGCAAAACCATCAAATTCAAACTTCTGCGTTTTTCATTTCAAAATGTACAGATAGATGTGTAAAAGGCAACCTGTTATAATATTCTATTATGATGTCCTTAACATTGAGATACCTGCTTATTGAAAGTCATACCCTGAAAGAATGAGAGGGGGAAAAGGAGGAAAAAAAACATTCAAATGGAAACAATAGCAGGATAGAAGTAGCAGAGCTATTTAGACGTAGTTTCACCTCACTGGAGTGTGAGGATAAATCATCATTTTGGAAAGGTATGTGGATGAAATTTAAAAAGGATATTCTCAGTTTTACAAAATACATAGGCAGGATTGCATGTTTCTTTTCAAGGCATGAAATTGTTATCACTGGTCTTTTTCCTCAAAGTAGCAAAATGAGAAAGGGCAATGACAGTTCCAAAGGTAGGTAGCATGATTAAAAAACACTGACTAATGCTTTATACAAATGCAGAAATGGCAAATGGGCGTTTTGACTGCAATGTACTGCGTGAATTATTAAATAGCTAAGGAATGAAAATGAGCAGAATTTTGGCAGGCTTCTTAAAAAGCTTATGCAGAGTTTGTCTTTTCCTTAATTGCTGCTCTTTCTAGGGGAAAAATGCATAGATTTTATTAGTTTGTTTCATCTATTTAGGTTAACTCTGATATTATTAGAATGAGCTTTCAAAACACAACGTTTCAGGAATCCCAAACTCTGTAGAACAGTCTGCCCTCTGCTGCTTTCCTTAATAAACTAGAAATCAAGAAGGCCCGAATTCTTATCTTCATTCTTCCTTTGACTTGTTCTTATCGTTTCCTTATGCTTCACAGTCCTAATCTTTGTTGACAAAGCTTAATTACCCTGTCTCAAAGGTAGGATTGTTGGGGCTTAAAATGTCTGCCTACAGTAGTGTTGTAATGTTGAATTCTTTGGCACATCAGCAACAGAAATGGGTCTATAGACAACGTTTCCACTTAAATTCAGATATTCACATCGCTGTGGTGAGTACCCAGCAGACACTCTCACCAATGCCAACATTGGGCCCCAGACAAGTGGGTTGCTGCAGTATTAGTGGGACAAAATGAGTAACTGTTACTGTTGGAGAAAAAAAGGTGGTAACATGGAAAAGGAAGATCCTTTGTAAGTTTCTAGAACCTTGAAAGTCTAGCAAATGAAACTGCTGCTGTTGAATAGTTCCTTTATTACTTTATTGCTTCAAATGGAGAAAAAATGGAAAGTGGACAGATCACCAAAGAAAATAAGTAGCAGGAACTTAGATTTTTTTAAGGAAGTAAAAAAAAAAAAATTCCAATAAATGATTTTTGGACATCAGTTATACCAGTGCAGGATAAGAGGATGACTACATGACTTTTCCAAGTCTCTTAAATCCGTTTTCTCTGAGTTGTACCTTTTTTTTTTTTTATAAAACTTGGCTGCATACAATTTGAAAAACTACATAAAATATATATACTTTTCTATTCTGTGTAGTCATTTATAATAAAAATCTTATTTTATCTATGTGCATGGTTTTACTACCTTAATACACTAATTAACTGATATGTACTTTAATGCATTTCCTCTCCAACATGAATGGTATATGCAGTTAGACGTTAGAAACTTAGGTCTAGCATCAGTATAGTCAGCATTGTTTGTAATATCTTTGCTTTCCAAGTTAAAAAAAAAATCATTCTCTTTTGCTAACTTTTAGACATTTTACTTGTAAAGAATTTGGTGCGTTTTTGCTGTGTGCATCAATAGGATGACCAAATAATAAATGTGGATTAGGATTAAATTCAGGAAATTTGGATTCCTGTTACCATACATACGCTCAGGTTTTTAATTTTACAAACTGTGAAAGTTGTAACAGTGTGTCATTTAGAGATTTGCTTTATAAATGAATATTGCTGCAAAAACTGAATACACATGGTTTCTGACAACAGAAATTCTTAGATCAGTAGGCAAAGGAAACTGAGCTTGCTCAGCTCTAAAAAATCAAATTACTTTTAAAATTGTCTAGGCACATAACTTGAGGTGTATCATCTTAGGCTCATAATTTGAGAGTTGGGGCAATTCTTGCTTTCTTGGCTTAGCAAAGGACAGAAAAGAAAAAATGCTTCGGGAAGGATTAGTTCATGTTGATACTATTGATCTGGTTCCTCTTGTGACCAAAGGTCATGCTGACTGCTAAAAAAAGAAAGTGGTTGAGCAAAAGGCCACTGACTTAGAGCGAGGTTGTTATTAGAGGTGGCTCAGTAAATATTGTCCTCTGAGCTGCAAGCTGAGCTGGGATTTCTGCAGAAATTGTTGCTTCTGTTTTATTTCACTGAGTTCAAGAGGCCAATTCTGAGTGCTGAACCAAATAATATGAATAACATAAGGTTTAGGAAAAGTACAGATTTCCAGTACAGCAGTCATATTCTGTCAGCTGAATTTACGTGTATATATACACACTTAGATAAATATATAGGTATATGTACATTTGTGTATGTATAGATATAGGTATATATATGTAATCCCAGGGTTGTTTTTTTGGTTTTGGGTTTTTTGTTTTGGTTTTTGTTTTTGTTTCAAGGATTTGGCAGCAATTGAAAAGGGATTAAGGAGATACAGAGTGATATTCACCTTCCTTCAAAGCTTGTGTTAGTTTATGGGGTGGGATCTGAAAACCAGAACCAAGGCAATATTTATTTTGTCTGTTTTCTCCGGGCTATCTGCACAGTTTAGTTTTTCATGGTTATTGCTTCAGGTTAGTTTCTATCTGCACATGTTGCAAGAGGGAAGAAAAAAAGATGAATAGACAATGTTTGCTAGATTCTGATAAATGAACTGTTGTGCATCTGTGGATTCCTTAGAAGTCTTTTGACTTCCTTTGTCCTCCTTTAGGATTTTCTAGTGTCTTCTCTTTGTACTTCCATCTTGTTTCCAAAGTCAAGGATATAAATGGAAGGATTTTCACTGTAAAATTCATCTGTATGCTAGCAACATACATGTACATATCAGTCTGATATGGAGGTTCAGTAGTTCAGAAATAGAATTTCATAAACCGCGTATTGTTTTTCCCTGACGGTTCTCCAGGTTGAAACATATTCCTTTCTTCTTTTCTAGGTTTTTTTGGTCAGCATTCTGGTCACACTGCTTTTAACTGGTTCAGGCAAATGTACACACACTGACTACATAGAGTGCAGCAGTCTACTTTCATGTTATCCCTAATCTTTCTGATTTTTGGCTTGCTTTTTTAAGGAAGCTTCTTGTATTTTGTGCAGTCCAGTTTTACCAGGGTTTACGTTATTGGTTTCCCCATCCGTTACAGAGTTTGTAGTTCATAATGGTAGGTGACCGTATCAGCACTATAGAGTCAGTTTTGTAATATGGATTCTGCTTGTTAAATACTGAGTCTCCAGAGCTTTAAAAGTGGTCTCTGAAAAATCCAGTGACTACTGCATCTGCAGAGTGGAGAAGTAGTGCTGAAAACTTACTGCAGGGTGGGTCAGGTGAAATACAAATTGTGAAAGAACATTGTAGGGATATCTACAGTTTCTGCCATCATTGGGAGTGACATTGACATTTTTCGAAGTAAACTTTGTGTCTCTGGAGATTGCCTATACAAGTACTATGCATCATGCAGCCTCACTTAAGCTCTTTGAAAGCTTTAAATGTTCCATGGTCTTCATTTGTCCTCTACAAAAGAATATTTCACTGTGACTGAGGCAACGTCTTCACTTGTCGAACAAACATTGTCTATGTGCCAAATGCAGCAGTGAACAAGGTGAGTTTGGTTTGCTTACCTGGAGATTTTTTTTCCAGGATGGGTGGCTTTTAGTTTTGTTTTCTAGAACTGTGGAAGAAACATCTGAACGGCAATCCATGACAAAATGAAATGGGGAGGTGTAGGGTCTAGGGTTCCCTACCTGTTTTGGAGGAGCAAATTAGCATATGAGGTCTCGGCTTGTCAGCTCTGTTTACATGTGACTTATATGGGGAGTCAAGGTGCATGACAGCATGTCTGATGAAACAGGGTGAGCCTCTGACATAGGCAGAGCAGGACTAGAAAGCGGGGAGTGCGCAGCGAGGGCTCTAATTTTGGCAGAAGTGTATGGGCTCATGGCCAAAGAATGGAGCATGCAGGTGCTGTGGTACAAGCAATGGCTAGGAGAAATGAAGGGTGCTCTGCGTGTGGTACCTTTCACAGTTAAGTGGAAATTTTTCATATGTGCCTCCTAAAGAAAAGAAGTATTGTGTAGTTGTTTTATCAGTGCTGCATTCTTCAGATTGGAAACTGATGTCCAGACTGGACACATAATGTCCTTGAATAGGATGAAGTGAAAGATATTTTCCATTAACACTCAAAGATACCTGTGTAGCTTACGGATTTTAAATATTTTCAAAAATCAGTTTATGTTTACATATATCACTGTTTTAACACTTCTGAAAAGATAACCCTTTCGTATACATTAGTACATGATTTTTGGAGCTGGGTTAAGAATGGATCGTGATCAGCAGAATTCTCTCAGACTTTAGCCTAGAGCTGTGGAAAGATAGTACAGATTGACTATTTTGTAGTTAGTAGGGCTAATGTCTTTATGGAGGCTAGGCCTGAAGTAAAACTAGACTATTTTCTGTTGCTTCTCTCATTATGTTACCTGACTTGTTCTGTGGGCTGCAAATGTCTGAATACTCTGTTTTCCTCCTCTCTCTACTGCAGTCTTTCCACTTCCCATTTAGGGATCTATGGGAGTTTTCACACAGTGTAAGAATAACTTCTGTTTAATTATCACTTCTTCATTCTGAAGAAATAAACATAGTGAACTATTTTACTGAAACTCTGAAGTAAAAAGGAATTATAAGTTGATAGTGAAAGATAAATTACAGCCTTTGCTATTTTAATAAGTGGTATTTATTCAGTTATAGAACCACTTGAATATTTTGTGATTATATAAATTATAACCCACATTTTAAAGTACAAATAGCAATAGTAGCAACCATGTAAAATTTATAACTAATTAACTTATAAATTATTACTGTAGACTGAACTATAAAAGATCATAACTGATATGTAACAATAAACAACCACTGTATTTTCCTTTTATAGATTTACATATCTTTTAGTAAAATAGTCTTGAATTTTCAAAATATTGCTGGGTTTACTGCATTGTTTATGTAACATACTATGTACAGTTTTCATGTGTCAGACCTTGTTTTACTGGTTTTGGGTACCTCACGGATGCCTCAAAGGGGATGAGAGTTTAGCCTTTCATAGGAATCTGGCCACAAATCATTTGTCACTGAAAATTGGAGGTTCTAACATATACATGTTATACATACGCTTATGTATGTATTTTATTTATATGTATGTATTGTATTTATATGTGTGTATATATATAAGTTCCAATGACCAATAGTGTTATGCATATAGAATAAGATGGCTTGATAGATTGAAAGCTATATGTATATAAGGACAATTCAAGTTAAATAGTTATCTGTAGAATTTGATGAAATCTCTTGTTTTACCTCCAGATACATAATTTGTGAAGGGTAGAAGATAGCTTTCTGGAAAAAACTCAGCCAGTTGAAAACAAAACCTCAAACTACGGAGGTCAGAAAGAAATACTAGTTTTTAATAATATTAAAAAAAACCCCACTATCTGAGGTGTTCTTTGTGGAGAAGTATATTTAGTTAATCTGATTCTTTCTGAGTCTACAAAATAAAAAAAAGATATCAAAATAGTATGTTAATAGCATACTAGCATAATAGCAAATGTATAGCATGCTTTTATGCATGTTTATATATCCCAAATATTGTATTGATGGAATTATGTACAGCTGTCTGCAGAGCTTTACTGCATCACTTTTTATTAAAGCCAACCAAAAAATAATAACTTGCTATATAGCTGCTACATTTTTAAAAATAGCTTATTAATCATTGGGGTAGTGCAATACCATACAAATATCATGTGACAACAAAAATAATTGTTGAAAAGACTTATTGTATAACATAACTGAAAATATAAAAAATATCCCATGTGCTTCCCCCAAGTTTTTTCCAGATCCCAAATCACAAAAATTATGAATCTTTAAGTCGTCCCATATGTGTTTTGGATACCAGTAGGTGTGGAGTCCCCCATAGGTATAGATGCACGTAATGTGTGAGATAAGTATATCCAGCCAACAGGCATAGCATGGTCTTCCTCCTCATGGGAGCACATGAATCGTTGACAAATTTGCTGAGAACAGTGCAGGTGAGTTCTGTTCCCCATATCGCTTCTATTAATGATGGCTTCTATTCAGTGTGCAAAATGTGCTGAGACCTTGTACAGGTTCAAGAGAAATAGACTCATGAGGACTTTGCCTGCGTCTGCAGGTCAGAATTCAGAGCAGGTTTCTTGTCACGAAGATACCTTTTGCTTCTCTTCTGTAGTTTCGGGGGAAAGTACTGACTGAGTCACACAGCAATAGGTTGTAGTGATAGGCAGGTTATCTAGCTGCACTAGGACGCGAAGCGCACGCAGACTTGCAGTACTTCGAACTGTACTGTCCCCAAACTATGCAGCTCAAACTTTAGAGCACTCTGGGAGCACAGTTCAACAGAGGTCTCCGAGTAAAGCAACAATGCCACAGCCCTTTGGTTGGTCATCTTCCGCAGCAGAATGCTCTAGTTTGCTTGCTCTTTCGATTCTGTTGCACCAGTGATGTCTAGGAGACATCTTTTTTATTCCTAAGCCAGCAGATGTAATTATAACAGATGGCATTGCTTTTGCTTGCTTGGTTGTGTTCTGGTAAATGGTTGTATTGGACAGCTGAAAGAGAGGTCTTCATTTACTTTGGGGTGGTTCCATCTACCTTCTTCGCTGGCTGGATACCTGGGGGGAAGGTTGTGTCCCTGGTATGCCACTGGGGAAGTTTCCAGCTTGAGGGGGGAAGAGTAGGAAGGGGGAGACAGCGTTCCCAGGAGCTTGCTGCACAGGTGGCTCTGGTGGGTGTCAAAGAAGAGATCTTCTGTGGTGCCAAGGAGGGACTGTGTAGCATTGATGTGGCACTTTGCAGGTATACAGGGTGGAGGCTGCTTCTCGTTAACTTGTGTTTGGAGCTACATCACTCCCAATGGGTCTGAGTTTTCTTCATTTCCCTTGTTTTGCTTTGTGCCCCGAGAAGAGCAAATGGCAGCAATTCTGAGCCCTCGGGTTGCTCTGGGGATCACCCGCTTGGGAGGAAAGGAGTAGGCCGTTCTGTCATGTGTGATCATGGTGGGGCCACGGGGCAGTGCTTCTCCTGTGTTCAGGATGGGAACTTTGCAGGAAGAAGAGGGGCAAGGCTGTGTTGTGTTCTCTCCCTCCACTCTGGGGAAACATCTGAAGCGGTGCTTTGTGCTTTCCACAAATGTAAGCCTTGCTTTTCTGCAGTCTTGGGGTAGCTTTGCATGAATTAATAGGTCTTTTCTTCCTGCTCAGTGGCTATCTCCTTCTGTTCCCTTATCTTCTTGCTTAAGGTAAACGTGGCCTGAAGGATCAGAACAACTCCTGCTCTTCCTTACCTTTCATGATTACAAAATTGTCTTCAGGCTTGTCTGGAGTTCCCTACAGTTTCAGACTTTTAAACAAATTAATCTCTTAATCTAGCAGTATTTGTCACTAACCAGAGTCTTCACAGATCGTGTCCATTTCTGCTTCAGTGATCTCTTCAGTATGAACACATGGAACAGATTCTGGATCAGACATCAGAGCTTGGAGAACTCATTTTGACAAGCTTTCCTACCCGTGCCATTTCAAATGCACTTTTCCGTAAGTTATTACAAGGACTAGTTATTGGGTTAAGAGTGTTTTACTCTAGAAGTGATCTTTCTTGATCACCATGCTCCGCCCCCCTGCCCACCCCCCCTCCAGAAAAAAAGCAGCCAGTTGAAATGTATACTATGAAAAATGTTTTTCAGTCTCTTCTGAATGCTGTGTTTGTGCTGGTCAACAATCAAATGACATTAATTTGCAGAATACATACGTGCTTTCATGCTATATGAGGGGTGATGATAATTAGGACTACAGAAAATACTCTTTAATTTCAAAATATCAGGCAGATCTTGTATGCTGTTGCTTATCTGACAGGATCTGTGTTATTTTTTGTTCACCTGAAATTTTCCTCAGATTTTTTTTAATAATGCAGTTTATATAGTTAGAGAATCAAAAGCATTTTGTCTGAAGCCCAAGAAATCATTTCTCTGTTAATTTTTGTTATCTTGATTTGTTAGTGAAAGCCAGGGAATTAGCAGCACTAGGTGAGAACTCCGTCTAATGAAAAAATCAATTGCAGTTGTTAATGATTACTAATGTCTTCTTGAAAAATCATGCTGTTGTGCTTGGGAGATATTTATCTTTTAGCGTATAGCAAAATGTTAATTTTTAAAGGTTTAGGTGCTTTCTTTGAAACGAAAGGAATTTTATTGAGTTCTCTAATGATACAGTAATGATTGTGAGTTTTCTTTTTCTTTCTCAGTAATAAGGAGGAAAAAAAGGGAACTTCTAAACCACAGTCTTATTCATGAACTACATAAAGATTAACCCTCAAAAAGAGAGGTACTACTAGAGTTGAGGAAAACGTTTCCTCAACTACTTCTTGGTGCTAGACTACACTATAAGGCTAAAAGTATTTTCACTAATGAGTTTTCAAATTAGCCAAGCTTTATAGGTTGAATACAATACCTTGAATGGAATGATGCCATCAAACAATTTAGTAGAAATCTGTAGCTGACAGAGTAATTCTATAGCTAATGAACATACTCTGAGAACCTGCCTTAGGACTGGGTAAATGGTTTTTGTTACCTTCAGTCTGGAGATGATACTGGGATTCTTCTCTAGTTAGAAGACCAGTTTTGAATATGATAGAGGTCCGATAGCTGAGATAACTGCTATTTTGAGCCACAGAGTGCACAAGAGTAGTCTGTGGTTGAGAAAGCTCTACCTGTCTTTTAAATCACATGTTGTTTTAGAAGCCAGGGCAGGGGAGAGGTAGAAGAGACAGCAAAATAATTAACATGGAGAAATCTGTTACTTGGACAGAAATGTTCCCAAATTGTCCTAAAAATTTATCTGGCAGTCTCTTTCTCCCTGCTGCATAACAGCAGAGACTTTGATTATACCAACTAGCTACAGACCATTACTTTTCTGGCAGCCTTCCTGGTTAGGAAGCACACAAGTCTGATTATAGGTGGCAGCCCAAACCATCCCAGAAGCCGCAGTACTTTGTGAGTAGCAGCAGCTGTGGTTTACATACTGAAGCCTTCATACCTGCCACACCACATCATAGCTCAGTCCAGTCTTTACCTGAAAAGAAAGTGCGAAGAGAAAGAGTTTGTATTTACTTTTTGTGATCTGGGGCATACTCACTGCCTCTGGACTTAATGATGGCAATATTGGGAGATCTCTTTTGAGTGGCTGCAGAAAAAGGCCAGCAGATTACTTCATCTTCAGAGGCAAGGCTGTCTTCTCGTGAAGCAGTTGCTAATTTAGATAAAGATAAAATTAATAAATTTATTTCCCATGAAGAAGCTTGTTTTCTTGAAGTGAATACATGATATACCTCTCCATTTATGATTCTGTACCTTAATGTAATTATTTATTATATTCTAATTATTCTATTACTTAGAGAATTGGTTAATTGCCTTACCAACAGGAGTCTGTGTTAGTGGTACTGAAGTTTAACAGTTGACTGCTACATTACTACTGCATTAATTCTGCACTGGTGGTTGAGGTATTGCTTATAGTGGAGATATAAATTACCGGTGTGATATCTAGGTAATGGCTATGTAACCAGAAGGCAGTGCTTATTAGGGAAGCTTTCACTGATTTCTGTCTCTTCTGCTTGCTATGTCTTTTTGTTTTGTGAATGTGAAAGACAACTGTAGAAACCTTGATAGATTTACAGGAGAGATACAGAAATGATTTGGCTGGAAGAAGTATCTTATAATGAGAGACTTGAGGATTTCAGTCTGAAGTAGTTTATTAAAAAGAAGACTGAATGATAGTTTTACTGCTTTGTACGTGTCCTTTCACAGGAATAAAACAGCTACTTAAAAAGTTTTCTAAGCTAACAGAAAAATGTATTAGTGGCTTGAAATTAAAGTCTGACAAATTGCCTTAATATTTTTAGCAATATGTGTAGTTAGTCTTTGAAATGAATCACCAAGGAAAGTCATAGGGTCTTCATTTCTTGAAATCTTAAACTTTATTGCCTTTCTGGAAAATAGGCTTCTTCTAAACAAACACTGCTGCTTCATTGAGGTAGTACAATAGATCAGACTAGATATTTTCATGCAACAATCAAGAAAATTTGCTTTTTCTCCATTAACTGTCAGAGAATTTTAGTTCTAAAAATGTAATATCAGCCAGAGTAATCTTTTTTTTTTTAGTACTTTGTCCAGTGTTTTTTTTTCTTCTTACAGTTTGTTGTAAAGCTAATCCAGCAATTGTAGTATGATTTGTAAAATTGGAGCTAGAAACAGAAGATAGCTAATAATGAAAGGATGTTACAGTAAGAGCTTTGGTTAGACAATAATTGTCTACTCGTACCTTTTATTACAATAACATGATATGTTATAGAGTGATCTGAAATAAATTCAGTGCTAGGATAAGTAAGAGACTCTTGGCAAATTAAGTACAAATCTAGTTCAGGTTTCATAATCTGTCTTGAAAAAAAAAAAAGTCAAAACATACCTAAATTAATGCAGGACACTGACATACAAAGCACCTTGATGCAGAGCTTGGAATTTGTCATATTTGACTCAGACAAGGCTTAAAACAAAGGACAAGCTGCCCTGATTGATGCTTTGCCACCTGTATTTCTACCAGGCCATTGCTAGTAAACAGTTACAGTATACATTTGCTCTTCACCATTTCCTTCATTTGAAGAATTTCTTGTCTTCACCAGGCTGCAGAGCCATGAAACCAGGATCTGTGGCACCTGCGTTGTGCTAGAGAAACAGTATTGCTGGGGATATCATTGTGGGGAAAAATATGGCCAGCTTCTGAGTATTTTGTATCCAAAGATTATGTCTGTTACAGAAAGCAGCATTTTAAAAACATTTCAGTAGAGTGCATTAAAGCTGGTATCATTGTCTGGACTCTGTTAGGTAAAGCAAGATGCATAATGCATTGGTCATCCGTGAGCATGAATATCTTGAAGTTGACAGAAATGTAGGATATTACTTGTATTACTTAAAACCAATCCCTTCCCAAAACCACAAGGAACAACAAAAACAACCTTTCCCCATGAATCTCTAAGTATCAAAAGCTATTTTCCTCTTTCAGGCACCATAGACTATAGTAGTAATGGGGCAGAATAGCCAGAATAGAGGAAATACGAAATATAGCATTGTAATTAATTTCTTACCACACTTTTATTTCTGGATCCTGTTCATTAACAAATACAGCAGAGACATAATGTGCAATATGTATCTTCAATGAACAGAAGAAGTGCTCCTACTTTCCAGATGAAACAAAACCACTGTAGTAGTTGGAGTCAGCAGGTAGATTGTACGTACTCTCATTGCAGAGTTGTAATTCAGAAGAAATTAAAGAAAGTTACAAGTATTTATTGTCATGAGGTAATAAAGGAAAAGGATAGCTTGCTTGTAACCCTGGATTCTAACGTGCTGTGGATTGCTGTGGGTGCAAAAATTAATCCTCCGAAAGCTGGTAGACAACTTCTATTGTCTACAGTAAGCTCAACTTTAAATTTTGGGACTTTAACATTACTGATTTGCAAAGTAAAAATGTATGAAATCTATAGTGTATATTTGAGTTATTAGGTAGATAAACCATTCAGAGACTTTAATTGCTATTTGATAAATACTGTTGAATATATTCTTTTTTGATGTCAGAGGGACCACTTAATTTTGATACTTTGATTTTACAGTGCCATTAATAAGTCTGTCAGATGATTAGTGTGCAATGAATATGCATGCTGAAGATTAGAACAGGCTGTGGGAAATATAAATGTCTTTGTGAACTGGATTTAAAATCTGCTTTGGTGTGCAGGCCTTAATTGAAAAACCCCCAAAATCGTAATTTTGTTATGGGATCATAGAAATCATGTTGAGCAATCAATGTTGTCTAACTCTTTGTAGTCAGGGAAATGCAGATCTTGGTTCCAGGAAAAGCTTTGGTGTGGTGAATTTACAGTTCTTTTACTCTTGACAGCATTGGCATGGGAAATGTTTGTTTATAGGCTAGAGCTAGGGCTCCTTCCAACAGCTGATTGTTTTAAAACAAACAAAATTGAAATCAAGCCACAAGAAAAATGGGGCACTGAGTTGGATAGCAAAGGTCTGGTTTAGGGATTAACCTCTTTTATGCATATTGAGCTGAACTGATCGGCAAATCCGAATCTAGAAAAGAATGTTTCACTGTGGGGTACAACGGCAGAGGACTTTTTGTGAGGTTTTCATGTTCTTGTGGAAAAATGAGTATAGATATTGAATGTACATATTCTACATAATCATAGCCTAGCTTGCAGGAAAGTAGCTGTTGTAGACACCTATCAGTTTCAAGTTCTGATGTCTGTCTTTGGGAGAGAGGAGAGGGGACACCCGGTAAGAATAAACATTTGCCTTTAAACATGGTCACTTTGACATCATTCCTTTCAGAGGCATTTCTTCTTTTTCCATTTACTTACTAATCAGTTCTTAATGCTACAAATTAGTGTTATGATGTAAAATATGTAAACTATGTAACTTCATCCAAGCCATGGCCTTACATTTTTATCACATATTAGGATGTGAGTATATCTCATTTTTAAGACAGAGCCATCAGCAAATTTGGACAAGAAAGCCTCCAAGCGTTGTCAGTAGCTGTGAGTACATCTTGTCAATGCTTGTTCTAATACATCAGTATTCTCAGATGGCCTTCTCGTACAGCTCCTGCTTTGTGTATACAGATACTGGCATTTCCTTGTGCACACCTAAACTCTGAATATGTTTACCTAGTCTTTGAAGATTCCAAGTGCTTCCAGGGTATGAAAATCACAATATGAGAAGTCAGTATTGAAGAGAACTGGGGAGTTTATTTTTGTTTAGGAGCTTGGGGTTTTTTTTTTTCCTTTTTCGTCCGAAGTGTATCGGAAAGTAAACTTCTTGTTCCACTGCCATTCCTTAATTTTTAAATATTTTTTTTTGCATTACAAAGTTTTGATTGTCCTATGCTGAGTCAGTGACTTCCTGGTAGGAACTGTCTCATTTTTCTTCCTCTTGCAAGCACTGATCAGCTATTTCCTTCTTCCCTTGCCATGTTCATATTTCCCCCCCCCCCCCAAACATTTCTCTCTGTCCCAGTGTGTGTGTTTGTGTGTGCTCATCTTTTCCCGTCTGATAAAGTTTTTTGAGCTGATTTAGCAAATATATTGTGGTCCTGTCCCACAAAGGCTTCTCTAATAAAGACATATTCCTTTCGAAAGCTGTTAGACTCTTGAGCTTCAAGTATTGGAAATCTCCTGCTCTTTTTGGTAAATTAAGCCAGAGTGCAGAGGGTGACAACTGAAAGAGAGCAGTCCAATTTAGAAATTCAGAATCACCCCAATGTTTTTCTAGACAGAAATTGTAAGTAATGTGATGCTTATGGGCATTGAAGTGAAATGGAGATAAATCTCTCTCTTCCCCTAGACCTTGCTTCATATCAGCCTTTCGTATTCATATTTTTATCTACCTTAAAATTAATCTAGATGCTAGTTTTTATGCTGAATTTGAAACAGCAGTGCTAGGAAAAATAAAACATATTTTTCCCATTTAGTTTAGTAAATTCGCATTAGTAAAAAAACAAATCAGAAACAGTGCCTGTGCAGAGGTGCTTTTTATATTTTAATCTGCTTTTCAAGTCTTGCAGACAGTATAGGATTAAAGAGATGTGATTTTTGTGATTATTGTTTGTGGGATGGAATAGAATAGATACAGCCTTTATGGTACTGAATGTTCAGTAAAGTTTTTAGGGTTTAACAAAATGACAGCTCAAAGTACATCTCCATGTTTAGCCTCCCAAAGAAGATTTCTGTTTTGACTTCCACATTAGTGAGAGTCAAAGGCTTTGACTAGTCAGTGGTCACCCTTCCTCATCCTACCTACAGTTTATATACTAAACCATCAATATGGCTATGCAAGTAATATCTCCAACTTCTGAAAATCAATGTGGGGAGAAGCTCACACAGTTGATGTGTGTGTATACTGTCAAGCTGAATTTCTCCCCGTTTTGCTCCAGGTTTCTCTTCTCTTTTGCTCATGCTACGTGTATGGTAGATTGCTCTTAGGATTCTGGTTTAGACTGTAAAACCTGTCTCTTCCTAGATGAAACCTAGTGTAATAATTAACACGGAGACTTCTCCAGTAGGCAGTATGGATGGCCTACACCATGTCTCGCTTCCTCTGCCCAGTTTGTTTCCTTGCAGGCTTCCTCCCTCACATCACACTGCAGAAACACAAATTAGATGGGTTTAAGGCATTTTTCTCGTTGACTTGAGTAGAGACCAGGGCCCCGGTGGTGTTTCATACTGTGCTGTGCTGGATCTGCAGCTGTTACTGCAGATCTGCTTCCTGAAGTAGGTAACGAAAACTGTTGATCTTGCCAAAGGTGATAGCAGTGGTGCTACAGGGCTGGATTGATAGTCATCCAGCCTCAACAGTCTCTGCTGGCTCTCTTCGTTCTGTAGAGAGGGATTTGGATGATTAGAAGCCACCACCCCCACTAGCACCATCTTGCTGTCAGTTACCTGGCAGAGCCTCAGCATGAGAGCTATGCTTCAGCGATGGCAGTGTTGCGGTTCTCTCCAATTCTGCAAAGAATAATCCCTTGGAGGGAGGCAGAGCTCTCAGTCTTTTTAATTTGGATTGCCAAGGAAGTGTAAAAGTAGTTTTGATCCCTTTTGATTTTTGTCCAACAAGATCTAGAATTGGGTTATTCTGAAATAATACTGTATTAGTATGGTAAGTTCTGAAACAGTGTCCTGCTTCACTGAGACATGCAGACTTTCAGTAATTGGCATGGAAAACTGGGATCCTGAGAGATTTCTGCTACATGCTGTTTTATTCCCAGAAGTAGTCAGTCTTTTCTTAAAATGTAAATGCTCTTTGGATGTTACTCAGTATTCACCAACTATGCTTTCAAACCTTTACTCATGTTTTAAGCCATGTTAACTAATGTGATTATAAATTTTAATTCAAATAAAACATAAAGGCTTAATACAGCTGGCATCAAATACGAGCCAAGCTTACAAGTGTCTGTTTAAAGTGGCAAAATCATAGTTCATACTCATTTACGCCAAAAGGACTTCCTGAATACATTTTAGCCAGCTGCTTGTTACCTATTTCATTTAACTTGAATAGAAGGGCTGATTAACTGTGGTATAGAGTGTACTTTATTTCAAAATCTGATAGAATAATTATGTGGCTCAGGAGGATTATAAGAGTGATGAAATGTAGGTAATGTTTAACCTGTATCTTGTGCTAGAAGTAGTAATGCCTCTTCCAAGTAATTTGTTACTGAAAACTTTCCTTAAAAAAAACATGAGTTTTACAATAACAGAAGGTAAAACTATTTAAGGTTGACTGATGTTTGGAATGCCTTTTAACATAGGCGCATTTATAGTATCACTGATATTGAACTAAACCTAAGAAAAAACAACCACCAGATAGTTCATTGAAATTTTCTTAAACTCTAAATTAAATTTCATTCAATTAAATTCTTTTTTTTTCAAATTTCATTTATTCAAACTTGAATCGCTTCATTGCCAGTTTGACTTCTATTGATAGTATGTCAGTTCCTGTGTGTTTTACATGTCTATTCTTGCTTAACAAATGAAATTCTAGATTAACATCTTAAGTGTCAGAATTAAGTATATTGATGTGCAAAAGTGCTAAGTTTTAATATAGCTTAACTGTAATTTATAGAAATGTCACTTGTCTGTTTTTCTGGGGCAGGAATGAAATTATTGCCTAATTTAACATATTGAAACTCCTTTTAATAAGTTTTTGAATGTGAAGTATTTTCTGTGTTGTACCAGAGACCTCCTGGAACCATCCAATACTAAACAGATGATAATGGAGCTGTTGCAGCTGATGAATTTGAGGAATTGCTCATAAACTGACTAACAAGCTGTGAGCAGTTTCCTGTTAAGTAATAAAATTATTTAATATTTTAGGCAGCACTGTTCTGCCTGAAAAGAATGTGCAGTATGATCTCAGCATCTGTATTCTCTTGCACTTAGATAAACACTGAAATGGCTGAATGAAAGTGTTTTAAAGTGAGTATTTCTTTTGCTATATTGATGTTATAGAGCACATTCCTTGGAACAATGGAAATGTTCAAACAATCAAGCAACTGACCCTCTAAACCACTTACTACTTACAAGCCTGAGTCAGGATCAGGTGCTGTCTTTTCTCAGTGCATTAGCTACCTGTATATTAGTGCAATTTTTTCTGACTAAAGTGCCCTTGCATAATATATTTCTTTATGGATATACATAATTATACTTAGATCTCTCAGTTAAACAAAAGTGTTCTGTGACGCTATGCGTGGAAATTTTCTGCCACATTACTGAGTAAGACTGAAAATGTATAATCCCTAGGCATCATCAGTCCACTTTTACTTCAGTGCCTCAGGGTTATATTATATTTGCACAGTATACCTTGCTGCTTATTCCAGTATAATCAGAAAACGTAACAGAATGATTATTTAATTTGATTCACAAAGTTGAGTTCTTACAGTAAATATGTGAATCAGAATACAAGCTCTACTAATGATTTGTTACTGGACAATCACCTCAGTTTCATAACCAATTATCTGTCTTGATAGCTAGTGGTCTGGAGATTTTCAGGGACTAAATTTCTTCAAGTTATTTCTGGGAAATTTTTTTTTTGTTTTAGCAGGTTGATTTATTAGGCTCTGCATGTAATTGTGAATTTAACTTCAAAAGAAAGCAGGTTGATTATAGAAAGCATTTATTTTGTGCTTGAAGGACTTCCTTTTGAATGCCTTGTTGTTAAGATGCTCTTAATTTTTCGGAGAAGTATGGGATTATCTCACTGTTTCAGTAGAAGTTTTTCATTCTTTGTTTCAGTTCTATGTTGATTTGTTGATAAGCCTAAGCAAAGTAGATTTGGGGGGATCTTAGCACCTGATAAGAGTAAAATCCAGGACATTGTTATTGCAGGACTGAGCACAAAATGGCCCACATTAAGTGGCCGTATAGGTGCTCCTGATTGCTTCTGCTTTGACCAAATGGAGTAAGACAACAGTGTGCACAGCACAGCTCCTCTTAAAACTCCGTAATTCCTCATGAAGCACATAACTATAGTTGTCTGTGACTCATTGCTGTGAAGTACCTGGCATGAAGAATTAGCCAGAAGTAATCAGGGCAACTGATAATTATTCTAGTACTGCTGGACAAAGAAGCTTTTCTTCCCGCTATTGTATTAGCCAAAATAGATAGTGAAACATTTTCAGATAAGAGGGAACATTATTAATCATCTCCTACAGACTACAGCATTTGCTATAGGACCTTCATCACCTTACTCCTGCTGCAGTTGTTGGGGCTGGAAGTAGCATTTGGGAAAACATGGCAGTCTTGTTTTAAAGATTACCAGTAATGGCTAATTGCTGTCTCTCTTGAAAAAAGAGAAAGTGCAGTGTGTATTCTCAAGCTCTGTCATGATATGGATGAAGGTGTTACATATTATTTTAGTTGTATAACTTTTCCATAGCAACTACAGGTGGAATTAATATTTGGGAAAATTGTCTTTTTATTTTTAGATACATAGAGTTTGACAGGTCTTTTGACCTTTTTTAAAAAGACTTACTACATGATCACTTTTCATGCTATCTTCTATTGTCACTGGCAGCTATGAAGAAAATCAGCACCTTGTGATCCCTGTTACAAATCGCTAAAAATTCAACGACCACTCAAAAAAGTTTCTGCTGTAGGAAAATAAAAGAAATCTTACATTGATCTTATGTAGAGTTTATAGACATAGTCTTCCATTTTTTGCTTGAAGAGCACAAACAAAGCTTCCTAAAAATCTTCTCTAAACCTATTATCAACAAATTCAGTGGTAGAGCGTACGAGCAGCGATAACACAAATACTAACACAATGCTCACACTTAACTTTTAAATGCAGTGAGTTTTAGTATAAATCGTAGTGGATGGTTGCATTTGTCATCAGTGACTGTACATGCAGTAAACTGCATGTGTACTGCGTGTTCTGGGTGTACAGATATACATGGAGCAAATACTGTGTTAAATATCAATATCTGCAGGCTGAGCAAAAAGAAATTAAAAATGGCTGAGTTAAAGCTACCTGCTTGGTTTCTTTTGTAAGAGAGAGTATGTTAGACTACCATGTGTGCCCAATGCATACAGATGGCCAGCAAATGGTATTTGCATAGTCCTCTTAAAAGGCAGTGAATTGAATAAAATGCAGTTTTTACCTTTTTTTATCTATATCTCTATCTCTATATGTTGTTGTGCAGGCTCTTGGTTACATTAAAGTGACTTTCTGGCTTTAGGATGTTCCAGAATACACAGCTCTCTCATTTGTGGCTCAGTTTAGTTTTCCATAACCTCCAGTGTACGTTAGGACAAGAGTACTCTGTTCCAGTTTATTCTGTCTGTAGCTTTTTACTAGATATGTTTGTAAACAAACACAAGTTTGTAAACAAACTTTACAAACTTTTTCTTCAATTTCCATATTTGTTCTGCCTTTGACTAAATTTGTGTCCGTATTTGTAAATTTCTGTGAAACAGCCCCTCTGGATACAACCAATACACTCTTCGCTCAACTTCTACAGATTTCGGTTTTCACTCTGTGCCTTTCTTGCCACATGGTTTCCTTTCTTGTTTTTATCTCTATGTGTCAGTGAGCTTGCTGAGGTTTATGACTACCCAAAAAAAAGAGGAAGCCCACTGTGAATGCAAACTCTTCATGTTGTTTGTTACTGTTGCAAGTACAACAACGTCAAAATAACAGATCTTTCAGGGTGGCTGCCTGGCAATGTGGAGCTTTACAGACTAGTAACTAAATGGCTCCTTTTTTGGAGGTGACTTTAGAGCTCGGTGGTTTCTGTTAATTGTTATATGTGTGTGTGTATATATACATGCGTACGCAAAAGGAAATTGAAAATTATTGATATTCCACAAATGGAATATGAAATTATTCACCTACATGTTATTTGCAAAACATTGCTAGAGTCATTACCTCTGAGTATCTGCTTTTCACAATTTGCTATTTCAGGTTTAGAGTTGATTGAGTTCAATCACATGGTGATTGTATTTGTATTCTGTTTCTGGAACAGATGATTCCCAAAATGACAAAGATCTTGGAAGGCAGTCTCACAAAGAGATGACAATATATAGCCATATGAGTGTTGGTGATCCTTGTGGTATCTGCAGATATTTTGGGAAGTAAAATAGTTTGGGAATCGAAATAGATGGGAATCAAAAAATTGTGAATAGTGTTGATGTGAATTTCCGTTTTACTTGAATAAATGGTCATTTTTTTCTTAGCATTCATTCAGCAATCCAACTGTGTAATGTAGACTTGCCATTAAATACAAGTTATCTATAGGTGCTTTAACCTGGAAGAAATTAAAGTTGCCAAAAGCAAATTTTTCAGCCTGTATATATCATAATAATATTTAACTGTTCCTGAGATTAACTCTTACATAATTTGTATGCATGAACAGAGAGATCTATGCCAAGAAAAATAAACAAGGCAAAGGTCATTGTAGACCAAAAGCTCATGCTTATTGGTGCCAAAAAAGTTTGTCTGTATTTATAAAACACATCATGTTTTGTATCCTAAGAGAGCAGCCAAGTGCAGCAGTAGTTCACCTTTTCATAGCAGAGGGGAAAAAAATAAGAGCTCTTTATGTAAACAGCTGAATGAACTCAAGACATAATGCACCTCATTGTAAAACTAGATCCTTCTATGTTTAAAACAAAAACCACTAAGAGTTACTGTTTAATGAGGCAGTGTCCAGTGAATCCACAGCAAATAGAAGGCCATAAAGCTAGGATTAGGTTGCACGTCCTTTCTAAGGAATTTGGTGTGCTCAGCTACATGTAGTTAACAGCATGAGGCATGGTAGTGGTGTGCTTACTTTTTGAAAAGCAATGGAGAAGTCTCAAAAACCAACAATATGATTTCCCCATTTGTTAAGAGATGTCACGTACACATGTAGTAAACTATAGTGAGTTTAAGGAATAATAAAATGCCATATATGTTTTTACATTGTAATAAAGAAGCCATTACCAAAGTGATGTGTAGCTCTGTTTTTGATACTTGAAAGAAGTTGAGCACATACTCTAGAGCATGTATAAAAAAATCATAAGAACGATTCAAGAGCTAACAAAATTGCTGTGTGACATGAAAATAAAGGAGCTCAGGGTATTTTGGTTTTGTTTATGCAGAAGATACATAAGATACAGCTTGATCACAGTTTCAAAGAAGGAAATTTCTGCTAATAGAAAGTTATTTAATTTAGCACAGGAAGGAATAATGAGATCCAAATGCTTGAAACTGAAGCTGAATGTATTACTTCTACATACAGCATGGCATTCTTAATAACTAAAATACTGGAGCAATATACTTCAGAAATCACAGAGATAGAATATCTCCTGGAAAGAGAGAAAAACTCAGTTTGAAGCTTATTTGAAGTACAAAATCTAGGACTGTGGCATTTATTTGTACCAGAACATGCACTCTCCTTAGTAGACAGAAAATTAATATATGTGAGACTCACAGAATTTCCACGAAGGAACTGTAAAACTATGTATTCCAAGAAGTGAAAGTAGCTAAGTTCAGAATTTAGGTGATAAAGATGATGTTTTCATAATTGTTATCATTTGACAAAATCCATCCGATGACCAGATACAACTGACTAACCTTCTTGTTGGTTTAGTTAGTATGGTTGAATTCTTCTACCATTCTGTTAGTTATTTATTTAAATAGATTGGTGCTTTTTTAACTGATAAATCACTCAACTCAGTGGAATAGGTCTTCTGCAAGAAAAAGCTGTCCTATATTCCAGTTACACACTAAATCAGTTTTACAGTTGGTTTATATAATGGAGTAACACCAGCCCACAAGCATCTGCTCTTAGGGTGCTGCATATTCCTACTCAAACATCTATCAGTCAGTGCAGATCAGATGACAGGACTCCTTCAAGCAGGAGTGCTACTTCTGCAGTACCCCACAATTCCCAAATATTTTAAAGGAGAGGCTATAAATGGGGATTGCCCATTTCTGTGTGTGTCTCAATAAAAAGGTGGATGCGAGACCGTGGTTTCTGCTTAATGATTATAACCCCTTACTTGAGTTTTTGTTTCTTTACGTAGATTTCTTTTAGTCATGGAAAAAGTTAGTTAAGTAGTTGAAAAACGTTAGAGTTGCTTATTTACATAGCTTGGTGTCATCTTCTTCTATGGAAGAGTTCTGGTTTTGAAAAAGGGGCCGTCTGTAATTTTAACAGTTTTTACTTGACGGGGTATCTGTTAGCTGCTTGGCATGCCTTGGCAGGAGGTCCTCTACGATACAACGTCTTCAGTTCCTCTGCCTTGCCAGGAGGAACGAATCAGACTGTAGTCCTTGTTATTGCAAAAAGATTTAATCTGTCACTACTAAAGAATCACCCATCTTGATGGAGAAAAACACGTCTTGCCACTGGACCTTCTGGTCCTAAGAAGTTAGATGCCTGCTGCAGGCAACGCTGGTCTCAACTCCAGGAGTCGGTTCTAAATTATTTGCGCTTTTGGTTCTTAGTGAACACAGAAGACTTTCAAGTCTTCGGATTCCATTAGTACTAACCTTTGAGAAGAGAGACATCAGGTTTGTATGTATCATACAGTAAAAATGAGTCATGGAGTAAGAAAGTGTGGGATGCTGTGGAGAGTTTGGTCATAGATCATGCTTATGAGAAGCTTTGCCGATTGATACCTCTCCTATGTATGTAATCATTCACTGGCAACTTTGGTTTCCAGTAAAACGTATCCACATATGCATGTGCTCTGGTATTAGGCATTCAAGATACACTGAGTATGGATATACCATGAGAATATCAGATATATGCTAAATGGTCGTTATACAAGTGACCAGAAGGATTTGGAGGAAAAATCTGAATCAGGTTGCAATATTGGGAAATGGAAATTTTCTTCAACTTGTGATGGAATGGCCCAAGACATGAGAGTGTAAGTTATTTGCTAATATTGTATTATGCTGTCATGGAAGTCTGTATCTTGGAAGCCAAATTCAAGTACTTAAAATTAGGCACCCTAACAACTTATTTTATCTTTCTTTAATTTTTTTTTTTTTTTTTTTTTCCAATAGTGAAAGCTTTGGAATAACAGGATGACAAAATACTCTATGAAAAACTGTTGCATGCAAGTGAATACAGAGCAAAATATCCTATTTCACACATACAGATCTTAAAATCAGGTTTAAATGTTGTTTTCAGAAAGAACATTTTTCTGTTAGAATGTTCTTACTGTCACAGTTTCACTGCTTGATGCACATAATTCTGATTCTACTTGTTTCACTCTAGATCCCAACAGACATCCAGACTTAGTTTTCATCTTTTTCCCTTTTATGTATAAATTAGGATAATCTGGCATGTCTGTGAAGGCCCCTGGGAGATCCAACATACTGATAAGAGAAAGAAGATAGTGACTTGCTTTTATCCTTGAAACCCATGATGTCTACTTTGAGGTATTCAGATATATCTGTATTAGTCCGCCCTTTTAATATCTTCAGTGATATTCTACTCTCCCTGATAGCAGAATCATTATTTAATAAAAAAGAAAAAGAATAAGTTCAGTCCAATGCCTGTACTATAGCTACTTCTGCTGTATGTCCTGGTAGAGCACACTGGTATGAAAAGTTTTGATGAGGTAAGGTCATACTCCTCTATGCTTGGCAGCAAAGCACAGAATTTGCCAAAGATGGGTTGAAGTGCCAAGAACATATGCCAAGTCATCATATCTCTTCAGCTCCTTCTGCTGGAAGGACCTCACTGCAGCTCTCAGGATGTTTGAAAACCACCATCAGTTAGTGATAATGCTGCTATTTCAGCATCAGCCCTTACTTCAGGGCAGTTGGCCAGACTGAAGCAGACGGCACAATTTCTCTCTTATTTTAGTAATTTGTGAAGTATTTCAGGGTGAACAGTTATGCAAATAAATGTGAATTATTGGAGAGTGCTTTGTTTGTTTGGCATATGCTGAATTAAATGATGTATTTTGTGAGGATGTTTCCTAGAAAACTAACTTAGCATGGTGCTGATGCAGAAGGGTGACAGCTGCTTAATCAGGGCAATGCTAGTCTAATTTTCGTTAAGGACAATCATTAGCTAATGCCATGTATTTATACTGAATGTAAAGCTCAAGTGAAAGGGAAAGCATTCATCTGTCAAAATTGCCATTCAGTTTGGAATCCTCAGTGGGTGGGTGGGTTGGTTGGTTGGTTTTGGTGCTAGTCTTGCTTCCTTTTACCTTACAAAAAGTAGGGGGGAACAGTATGTAAAAAGAGTGCCACAGAGCTGTCATTCAAAATGGACCAGAGGATTACCATCAACCCTTAAAAATTATCCTAGGCTACCATCTAGCTTTATTGTCCATTTTAAATAGGCTGTTTAAATGATGCACAGTTTCTTATTATTTTATCAGTTATGATTGCATTCAGGACTACAGTTTGGGAACAAGTTGCAAATAGAGTTACTTAGGTTTTTTTTCTCTACCTTGCTGTCCTATAATGTAGTTATGATATTTTAACCACAGCTTTTTCTTTGTAGATAACCAGTACACTGAGATCACTGTCAAAGGAGATACTGTATTCTTTTGTGAAACACTGTCTCCAGCTTACAAATAGGGAAATGAAGGCACAGGGAAGGAAAGATAACTTTTTTTTTCCCCTGTGGTTATCTCGTAGACCATTTGGCAAGATCAGGAGTAGACCTCCGGTCTGTCAAGGTCAGTCATCTCCATTAAACTGCTTGTTTAACAATTGGAAAAGTAATTACTTAATACTATGAAGTTTTAACCCTCAAATTTACTAATCTATGGACTTTACTTCCCTGAGGCCAAGTTTAGAATAGTTTACTGCAAGTCTCTTCAACTGTGAAAGGGGAAGTAAAGATTCTGACAATTGCCTGCAGTAGAGGTGGACAGTTGGCATTTTTGTTCAGGATTTTACAATATGCTTTTATGATCATATATAACAAGTAGATAGGGCTTTGTGTTTCTGATCATAATCTTGGATGTTTTGAATACATATGAAGGTGTTTTGCCTGTTTCAAACAACGTAGTTGTTACTAATATATTTCATAGTCCTCTCTTCTTTTGTTTTACTTTTTATCTTTGGTAATTTTCTGCAACAGCAGTTTCTTGTTGAAGTCTCTGACTCAGATGGGAAAGGCCATCATCTAAGTTAAAGAGATGGCAATTTAGCATGCAGAGAGAACGACCCAAAGAGAACAAATAGAAAACTACATTCATGATATATCCGGATAACGAGGTATTGCTACAATATTGGACTAGGGAGCTAGACTTGGGTAACTCTGCATGGCACTGCATTGTACTTCTGTTGATGAGACAGAGAGCGATAGTTATATGTGAGCTTTTACGTAAGTGTGAAATGACTCACTCTAAAAAGTATTTTCTCAGATTTAAAAAGGAAAGCCTGCTACAGAACCATGTTACTGACCTTAGTCCTAAATTATTAATTTTATGATGTCTTGATAAGTACAAAAATCTGATACATTTGTGTGTTAAATGAATCAATACTGTGTAAAAAGAAATTTAAGATGCATCCTGCTGAATTTTTGTGTTAATTCATGTACTTTATTTCACAGGCAAAAAGACCAGGCAAGAACAGATCACTCAAAATTGCACGTGTTTCAACCTGATGATGTTGGTACTTTAATTAGAACAGTGGAAAGTCAGCATGAATTCTTTTGTTTTACAGAAAGCAAGAAAAATTGAGGTTAATTAAAGGTCAATTAGAGTTTAATTGGTAGTTCTTTTTTTTCCTCTTTACTTTGTGTGATAACAGAAATCTTAGAATCCTTGACTTTGATGGCAACAGATTGGGCAGGCCTGGTGTTGATTGCTACTGCCAACATGAAAGTGGTGCTGCAGTTCTGCAGCTCCAGTTCTTAATCAATGAGGTAAGGCCATATTTACTCAGATTCTTCTGTATAAATGTAGTTGAATAAGTCAATTTGTGTATTGTAATTGAGTGATATAACTTTTCACATTGACAAATAGTGCCAACAAGTAAGTGGTGTACATCCAGAGGATGTTCACCATACAGCCTTTTAGAAGACTATTTATGGGACTGCACGCAGGGAAAAGTATTACCTTCATATACATCAGTATAAAGTACTGAATGAAAGGCAGTCAGTATACGAATGTATGCAGGTAGATGTAAAATCCATGAAATTACTAAATATGCTACACAGTCCTGCTTCAAATAGAAATTAATAGATGAGCTACATCTTTCTATGGAAATATATGGATGGTTAATGGCTGAAAACTCGATAGTTGGGCATATGCTACTACTTAAAGCAAGGAAAAGCAATTGCAGGGGTCATCAATCAAACCAGCATGTTTAGTCTTTGTAAATGGTATGTCGAAATCCAGTTTAGACAACATGAAGAAACAGTGAAAGATTATGGCTTCTTCTGTACAGAAGATCTCTGGAGCTGGTAATAGGCAAGAAGACTTTCTGGAGCATATAAATCTGGTTTTATTTGTAGAACATTGTAACTTGGCCAAATTATAAGCTAGTCGTAATTCAGCTTTGCTTAATTTTCTCCCATGCTATAAGGAAACAGTTTTGATGGTTTCAAGTCCTCTTTCTGAGCCTGGCAATCTTAGAGTTTCACTAGGAAAGAGTTTTAGTTTTGTGGGTTTTTAAACCTGAGAAATATTTATCTTTTTCTCCACCTGTTTGGAGAGAAAGTACCTGAACCACAGAAACTGAGGGAGGACTGAAACTTTAGAAACAATCAGTTCAGTGGAATTCTTTAAAGGAAGGCAGGGATGAAAACAGGAGGCCAATATTTGAATCGGTGTTCTTTCATTTCTTTAGGTGAGCAGCAGATCCCCTAGTACATAGGATTAATTTGATTTCTGTGATGGAGATTCTCTCTGATATTGGCCCAAATTCTTTGGGAGATGAGAATTAAAGCATGGATTACACTGTGTTAGAGAAGTCTCACCTTCATAAATTTCAGTTGCATATGTCAGCATTGAAAATAGCAGTTGCTAGGATTAGGAAAGAAATCCAAGATGCAAAAAGAGAATTTTATCAGTTAGTCATAGTTGGTATGAACTGATATTTCAGTTATATCCTTGCCCTTTCTCAGAATAAAGCACTGCCTTCTGTTTGGGCAATATCTAGTTCCTCTCTGCCATAGTAATACACAAGGATAGATCCTTTGTACCAGACCTGATCTGAGTTGTAAATGTAGTAAATCACCACAGTAGCAGTAGAGAGCTTCCTCTGCAGTCCATTTTCACATGGCATCACTGTTCCACAGTGAGGAGAAAGATAGTAGGAAGAAGGTAGAGTAAATTCACTGCAAGGTGCCCAGGCAGATAGAGGTCTGGACATTGGAAGATGTCCATTTTTGGGGCACCAGAAACAGAACCTGTCTTGGGAGTATTTCTGATTGGTGATAAAGACTCTGTCCTTTTGTCTACATCTCTTAGTTCTTTCTAGGTCCTCTCCCCCTGCTACCTGTCCCTACTTTCTTATCTGCCGCTTCTTGTCACAGTTCCAGTTTTGAATTTCACGTTGTCTTGATATGACTGCTAAATTGTGCTTGGCACCGTCACTTGTGTGTATGTGTATGCACTAATGCCTTTATCCTTTAGTTACATCCTTCACATTCACCTTTTTAAGTAAGTGTTGTCTGTTCTCCATTTCCTTCATCTCTATGCTTATGTGGAAATACATGAGAGTTCACATGCATAACCTTGGTACAAAGCTTCAATTTGCCTTTTAAACTGATGGAGTTTTAATTTAACTTTGCCTGATCTTGTACTAATTTAAAATATTTACATTTACCAGATCAATTCAAATTGACTATTATTTATGGTAGAATATGTTTTTTCTAGAAGAAAGCAACCATTTTTCATAAACTGTATCATTTCCTATGGGTAGATCATTAGCAGTGAGGATTACTTAAGAATAAGACAGAATCTGCAGAAAAGTAATATGTTCTGCCATATTTTGTGTCTGCTCTAGGGTGCTTTGGTCAGTGCAAGTGCAGATGATGCACTTCATTTGTGGAATCTCCGACAGAAACGACCAGCTATCCTACATTCTTTGAAATTTAACAGAGAAAGGTAAGACTATATGACGCAAAATAAATACCTCGTTTAAAAAAAACCCAAACTTACTTTCTGGATTTCTCATAATATATGCTTATTAGTTTGCCTTTCTAAAGGTGGATATAGTTTTGTCTTGAAATTTTTTCTTCCCTTGTTTGAGTCTTCCACAGAACAAAAACTTCACTTTCTCTTTCTGCAGCCTTCTCACAACTGGAAAAATGTTGTCTGCTTTTTGTCAAAATGTTTTTCAATTTACCTTCTATTTGCATGAACTGCTGTGAACGGTAGTGCGTTTGTTTTTCTTAAGAACAGACACAAGAACTGTGATCCTTTCAGATGATCTGTTGTTCAGTACTAGCCAGAGTACCTTAGCTGGCTGTGTCAGAGAAATAATTATTTTCTCTACCCTGCAAGGGTTTTATTTTTGTAAAATACTGGAAGTTTAGGAGGAATAAATTGTGAATTTGGGAAACTATGGCAAATGTCAGATGAATAAGAGACTGATTTTCTAAATTTTACTTTATCAGTACCTAATTGTAGAAAGCCCTACTGAACTCAAACAGAAGCCGAGCACTTTAATCTGTATTTAGTCACCCAAGTAAAACCTGCTGTGGTATTATGGAGCTTGAATGCTACACTTTCATTAATATTAAGAACAAGTTCCATGTTTCTATTAAGGAATTAGGTCAGTAGTCAGAAGACGAAGATTCAGTGCATAAATGCAGCAGTTTTTTTGTGAGTCCTTGAGTAATACAGCTGTTCTGTGCTTCATCTTTGGGATGGATTTTTTTGAAATTTGAAAACATAGATATAATATATACTATGGTTTTGACTGGGAGTTTAAGCGATGCTGTAATTCTCTTAGTATATACATTCAGTGTTTATTCAGGTGCAGCAACTTCTTTTAGATATTTATGTATTTGCTTGTGCAGTGGTGAAAGACATCAGTACTTTTCCAGAGCCGTGAAATAAACAGGCTCATCAAAGCTTTAGCTGCAGCAAATCTGAAAATTATTAAGGAAATAGACTTTTTCTTTGTTGTTTATTATTCACGTGCATATCATGTTTGCCCTTAAATGTCACCAATTTGCAAGTTTTGTTGTGGGAATTACCACATGATAATTTAGAAAATATACGTCCTGACTCCAAATAGTTTATAACCTCTAGCAAAAGTATACTAAGTGGTTTGGGACTGCGTGAGGGAAGATGAAAAAGAAAAATTATATCTACATTTGCTAGCTGCTTCTGGACAGTAAGTCATCATTTTACATATATTGAAATATTTGAATCTTGGCATTCTCATCAGGTAGGTACATTATGCACAATTTGTCATTGATAAATCCAGATATTGTAGAAGCTGTCCCAGCCAGCAGCCTTGCATACAATCTAAGGAATCAATACTGAATGCATCGTCTGTTCACCTGTTTGCCTGTCATTTCTCTTCAGAGACACTAGCTGGTATCTTGGTCAGAATTTTATCATAATTTCTTGGTAAAATAAAGTCACATGCATTTAGGCTTTGCTGAGAGCAGAACATTTGTCATCACATTTACCTAATTTTCTTTTGCTTCTGACAGCCTAAAACATTGGGCAAAATATTTTGAAGCAAGTTATTTGGAATACTGGAAACTTCTGCATAAAAACAAATTTTATGTAATGACATTTTTGAACTGAGGTTTAAAAAGCATCTGCGGATGTAGTTCTTTATAACAAATGTATAGCTACCTATACTGCCTTTTATCAAATCCTAGTAAGTTGTGAGAAAAAAATACTATTTGTTCTTTTATGCATATTTTAAGTAACTGGTACAATCACTGCCATTTAAATAATATTTATTAGCACATCAAAGGCTATGAGGTAAATATCCTGACACACTGCTTTATAATATTGTCAAAGAAGTAAATGCAGTTTTAAACTAAAAAAAGAGTTTTCAATAAGTATGAAGAAATAACTGTGTAGGCAGTTCTTTTCTTCTCAGGGTTCTCTAGCACTGCACTAAGTTTTTGGCTTTCTGTATTCAAGCACTTGGCTCCAGAATGAAATCTCTTCATTTCTATTATATTTTCTTTTAACATACTTATCAATTAATTTCAAATAATCTAACTTTAAATTTTCTAAGTTTGATTACACATTTATTATGTAAAATTCAACATAAGCCTCTGGGCAAGTAGCAAAAAAGTAAAGCTAAAATGCTCATTAACCCTCTTGTCAATTTGGAACAGTTTTATGCATATATGCCTAATAGAGTTAAGTCTAAAAGAGAGTTCCCATTTTTCTTCTGAGTATATATTTTTTGTGTTAGAGCACGGAAGTTATGAATTACAGCATGCTTAGAGAAACAGCAAATAATGGTTGCCTTAGCTACAAGAAATTCATGGCAAAATGGATGTAAGGGGAATTTGGGAGGCTGATAAAGCCATAAGATCAAAATTGATTTTCTTCAAGAAATTCAAAGGTCTGTCTTCCAAAAATTAGTCGTCTTCACTGTTAGAACAGTTAAAAAAAATTACTATTTTCATCTTTTCCTCTCCTCTTGCAGGGAGAGGTTAAGGGGAGGCAAGATTCATACTGAAGAAAGATTCCTTCTTTTGTCTTGTTTTAACTTTAGGACTCAATAAATGAGCTGGATTTGATGTTTCTTAAGTGGAGAGAAATGTTTGTTGACAGAGAATAGGTTTTAAAATACTTTATTTTAAAGTACTTATTTATAAATAAAGTTTTTAAAAAAAAAGTTCAGAAGACAGTAGGGTATTGAAAAAGGCCATACAGGGAAGTGTTTCGACAGTCAAGGGCTAGTTCTTACAATAACACAATTTATAATTTAATTTAATTTTAGGTTAAGACAGTTTTTACAGAGCCAAACACATAATTTTTCAGATGCATTTTACCTACGAAAATGGAGCATGTGGCTGCTTCAAATTTCCTATTTGCATGTGTCTCTTGAGGATTTATAAAAACTGTAATTTTATTCAGACAGTATAATTGTCTCCTTGATACACTCTTTGGTTTAGATTTTTTCCTGAACAATTGGCAGATTTACTTCATAAAGTGATACAATATAATGCACTTTTACTTAGAATTCCAATATTATCTGCTTGTGATGAGGAAGATAATTTATTAGTCCAAATTCTTGACTAATTTGACTTCAATTAATTAGCTTTCATGTCGAATCAGTTTATTCTGAGTTTTTAAAATATTTGATGCATGAACCATACAGCTGTTAGATTCTGTTAGATGGATGCATGCTACTTAAGTCTTTGGCATTCAGTGCACAAGTCTTCATATTGTTGAACTGTTGAATTTGCAATTTGCTTCTATTTTTTGACATTTAAGATTGCAGCATAATGGACTAAAACCCGCTCCTAGCAGTGTTTATGTTTATGCAACTACTTGAGTCAAATTTCCCCAAGCGTATACATATATATATTCCCCTTTCCTTCTCTCAAAGGTAAAAAACATGTTTGTTCTTTTCTTCAGATGTTGGTAACAACATAGATCTAAAGAGTGAAGAACTATTACATGCAGCACACTGGTTATCTTTCACTTACCATGTAGCATTCAGTATTAAGAGCCTGAATGGTTTATGAATAATAATTCACAAACAAAATGTACTTTTGTAGCCATTAAGCCATAGTTTGCAACCTCTACAGATTTATTTTTTTCTTTTTCTGACCTATTGTTAAACTAAGGCTGCTGCAACATTAGCGATATTAACTTGTCTCTGATCATTTGCTGCTCCTTTACTAAGTGTCTCTTTGGAGCAAGTTCAGAAGGAACACTGAAGTATGAGACATGGCAAACTGATTTTTGTTCTGCAGTGTAATGCTCTGGACTTCTTAGCAAATCATATGTTTTTGCTTTGTATCAAAATAAAAGGTTATCTTAAATTTCTATTGCTATAATTGGAATGTAATACAATGCATTAAGACCCTTCAAGAAAATATAAAAGGTAAGCAATGTGTTTCAGTGCTCGACTGCATACCAAGAGCTGTAATGATAACACGGTTACTCAAAGCCATACTTGACAGTAGCATATGGTTGATAATATATGATTTGCTGTTCCATTCACAAGTAGGATGGACAGGTAAAACTTTTTAATCTCTGGAAACAGTCCTTAAGAATCTCTTCAGTACTTCCTGAAGCATAACATTATGGTGATGTTCATTATGTTAGTCCCTGCTTGTCCTTCTTTGATGTCATAGGAGATGCCAGATTCATATTCAGTAGACATTTTAGGCAAAATAAGTAACTTGGTTACTGGAACTAGGCACTGTCTCTATCTGCTGCGAAGAACATTAGGATTAAGCTAAACCACCGAAAACTATTATAGGCCTTAATTATTTTTAATATAGAGTAGACTTCAGCAAGCACAGCTTTAGATACACAACAGTTTACATAGTTTTCCCATTTAAGCTTAGTGCAACTGGGGTAGGAAAAACCAGCAAGGATTACAGTGTGAAATCCGCGTCCTTTAGACCTGCATGCACTGGTTTCACTTACAAACACAGTTGATCCGTGACTCCGAAGCTGGGCTAGTTCAGTTGTGTTGACTGACATGGGGGATAGCCTTCCTCTTTTTCTTCTTTTAGCCAGCGCTGGCTGGTGTGTTACAAATTGGCTGGCAGCGCTACAACAGTTTATCCACTGACTTAGGCTCCGCATACATGAACACAGTGTATGAGTTCTGCTGGGTCTTTAAATCCATCTGCGTGCACTGGACACCGATGCCATGACAATACCATAAGTGCCCATCCACAGAGGAATTGCTGGCTGGCAAAATCCGTATAACTGGCTTTGGGGCTCTGATCTGTAACACTTCTTCAGTTGTTAAGGGTATGCTGACACAGAGACGAGGAGCCTTTTTAAGTGGTGACTTTTAGAGCAGTTCTCAGTTAGCCGTAACATACTGTTGATTAGAAACTTGACTCCTATATCTGAGATCTTGCAGTATTTGGACAAGATGATTGCACGTATTACTGCAATGCTTGGCAGCAGAGAGAAAAAAAAAAGGTATTTTTGGATCTGGTGCCTTTTCTTTTGTGTGTTGGTCTATATTCTTTCCTGCAGTAGCTGTATCCTTGCAGGATTTTGTGTCCTGTGTGAAGAGTTTACCTCATCAAAATGACAGCGAGAGGCTACTGAGTGAATAGGGGTGGCTGGCTACGCAGTCTCAGCAGTACCTGTATCTGTCTGCTTGCGTGTTAGGGACTTGCGAGTTACTAAACTTAGATTATCCGTCTTGTTGGCTGTTCAAGGAACTGAATTCCTATGATAGCTTGCCTGCTCATAAATGAGCCTCCTGGTTAATATTGTATTACTGCAAACTCTGTATTGTTTATGTACTTTCAAATTAGTCAGAAGTTTGTCATGAAGCAGGAGAGTAGTTAATAGGTTCAGTGCGGTTGCACAGCCATACTATACCACAAACCAGATTCTGATTACGTGGTGTGGTGCAGCATTTAGCTATTCCAGAGAACCACAGAATTCAAATATAAAGCAATATTTCACCATACAATGCTGCCACAGTTTGTGGAAAGGGTTTAAGGTTTCTCAGATTGACAATGGAAAAAAAATGAGGCGTGTAAAAGAAGCCATGCAGTTGATTGGCATTCGCTTCCACATGTCAAAGAAGTTTTTACAAAAGATTTCTTACAAGTGTTTTTGGTTGTTTGGGGTTTTTTTTGTCTTATGATGTGTGTCTTGCCAGGTGTGAAGACAGCACAGACCTTAGACATGTAAGATAAATATTAAAAATATGAGTGGTGTGGTCTTGCATCAGCATTTGTCGCTTTTGAAAGAATGATGCTCAGGGATTTCAATAAACAATTCATGTTGTTTGCGTGCAGTTATTGAGCTTGGAAAGATTCCTGAGGTCCATAAAGAACACCCCTGGTCTACAGGGCTGTGCCTTAGGACTGCAGGGCAGGAAGGTGAACTTTGTCAATGTCACTTCAGGAAGACAAAAGACTGGATACAAAGTTTCTTTAGTGAGACTGACCCAAATCATGTTCCTGTAGTTACCACATGCTTCTGCCTTATCTGTTTAAAACAAACAAACCCCCCAAACCTACAACATTACGTTCTTTTTTCAGGTCTTACATCATGTTATGGAATATTTCATAGTACGCTTGACCTGTAGGATTAATGAGAGCCATAAGCTCATCCTGGAAACGTGGCATGCAACCTAGTTGAAATGATGAATGGCTTGGTCATAAAAAGAAGTCTAGCACAAGCATTTTGGTTCTTTTCTTCAACATGCCTTAGCTAAATATCAACAAAGAGCAAAAATAAAAAACATAGTTTGGCTTGTTGATACCAAGAATCAGCAGTTTTGATCTGATAGATTTATGAGATTATGCATAATGAAGATTCACATGATCCCCAGGATTTTCTTTTTCAGTAGGTCTTAAATATGTGGGCTTTCTAGTGGAGTGGAGCTGAAGGGACCTCCTCAGTCTAGTTCCCTGCAGTTGCAGACCAGACAACTCCTATACCTCCTTGTATATAATGAACAAGCTGACGATGTTTTGCATTCAAGAGATGCTGGTCCCTTATGGTCCCAGTAAGAAAGACACTCAGACTCTGTAAGTTATCATTCAAAATGCTATCTATTAGAGCTAGCACTATAAAGAATGAGAGAATAAAATAAATAATTTTACATCCCTGTAGATGCTGGGAACCCCAAGTTGTGCATCATCAAACAGGCTTCCAATCAGCAGGCTGTGCAGACCCCATCCATAGGTGGGGTTATCCCATTTTGGTCATTCAAGTTGTTACAGGATTTTCTTATACAAAAACAACTGTATTCATTATTTCTACTATCAAACAGGACAGACGTTCACACTAAAACTTCCTGCTGCACTGTTAGATGAAGGCAAAGCCACGCAGGTGGTGCAGTCCCCATTTAGGAGCTTCCCGCAGGCTCCTCTGTTACAACAAAGTGGCTGCGTTTATCCTGAGACCACGGGGTACGTGCTGCACAACACGGCCTGAAGGCTACATTGTACCTGCAGGCTTGTGCCCACTTGGGTTAACTGCTCTGTGGATGACTAGCTCCTCCGCATGCGATGGTCTCCCAGTCAGGAGCGTGACACTGTGATATAACTATTCAAGCTTAAGTCCACTACTCCCCCTATTAGGGAAAATTGCTCAATGCTAATTTCATCTTTCTAATGGCGAGAAACCTTCCAGCCTCAAGACTAAATGTATCTTTATGGCTCCTTTATTCCCATTTATTATGATATTCAGGTATCCACAGTGATGCATTTTAAATATTTTGTCTCTCATTTGCAGTTAAACAGCTCATTCATATCTATTCACAACCTGCTTTATTCTTTTTTTCACTATGAAAATCAAGGTTCGGTGTTTTCCTTCGTAAATTTGCGTCTTCATTCCCTTTTCTTTGGCCTTTCTTCTCATATCAGTTCTCTCTGAGCTGATGATTAGACAAGGAAACATTCTAGATAGGGTCCCATCTGCACTGTGGACATTGACATTACCATTTTCTTTTGTAATCTCTGCAGGAATATGTTTCCTGATGCATACCGTGATAAGATCTGCCTTTTACGTGGTTTTGTCTTGTCAGTGCTTGTGGTCTTGCTGTGATTGACTAATACGCACATTACACTTCTTCACTGATGTGTATCTAGCTGGCACGGAATGTGCTGCTTTTCAGTGCAAGCCCTTAAGAGTGGAAGCAAAGCGAGACAAGCAAAATTGAAATTATCTTTTTCCATCACTTCTGTATCATGAGTTCCAACCCTGAAGTAGAAGTTCTTATTCTTTGAAGTTTGGAGCCTTGCCCTTTGCATTTTAAACTTCATTCCGTTCCTTGTACTCTAGTTCTGCAGATCGTCCTTCCTCCCTAATATTGTGGCCCTAAAAGGTTTCATTAGTATTAGTATCAAGGTCACTTACGAAATTACAAGATCAGCTGTAAAACTAATACTTGAGAATCCCTCAAATAGCTAGTAAAATATTTCCTTTTTCAGTAAAATCAAGTGGAAAATAGACCTTAAACCCAGAATTTTATAGCAATGGTTTTTATAAGTGCTATATTTGATTTTGACATATGCTAGATTTCCTAAAATTGGAATATTTTGGAATAGCCTACCTTTGGTAAACCAACCTTCCCTATTTTACTATAAGTTTTCAAAATTTTGAAAGTCAAAACCTTGGTACGTGTGTATTTTTAAGTATATTTGAGCAAATAGTAATAATATTGTGGTCACAATATCATAGATGGCAACATGGGTTAACTTTTATTTCTATGGGGTTTCATTTTTTTAATGCTTCCCTTCTATGGTGGGATTTGTAATGCAATCTGAGTTGGTGCCATTGCAGAGAAAGTGCTGCAAGAACTTAAGCTGGCTAGTTTAAAACTAGTTTGGTTTCCCTATGCTTAAATTACACCAGGGTAGATGTTACTCTAAAATAACATCACCTTTTATTTGATTTATTGACTGTTTACTGAAGAATTCTGTTGGTTGCCATTTCCAGGAATAACTAGACCATACAGTTATTAGCAAGGCCTTTTCTTATCTGTGCATGATGCAATAAACTCTCTTCTAATTACAGAAGTCCCGGTCATATTTTTCATTTTAGAATATTAAAGAGATCTCTTTTTATATCCAGATCCAAGCTTGAATTTAAGAATCTCTGTTCTCCTCTTTAGTGGTGACTTTCAGAGTCTTTCCCCAAAGTAATTTTTCGTCCACCAGGATTCTGCCGATACTATTATTTTCAGTTTCGTTTCAATTAAAAATGTCCTTAAGTGCATTATGCCACAGTATCTGCTTTTATACCTGTTAGCTAAACAACTTCTCTGAAGGCAAATAGAGCTGTTTAAGATATTTAAGATCTATTTTTACACAGCTCTGTACATAAAGGTTCTATTTCCATAATGAGATTTTAAAATGTTCAATAATAACATTAGCATAGTATATGGTAATTTGATTTTTGGTAACTAGTCAGAAGAGTCCCAAAACAGGAACCCTGTTACATTGGTTACATATATCTCTTCATTTTAAAAGCATGTATCCAGGACTTAAGAAAACACATGACAAAGCATGATGAATACTAAGGCAAATGTTTTTCTAATTCATGGGTATCAATCACTTGCAAATCAATTCACATTTTCTTCACAGTGGTGCATTAAAAGCAGGTTAACAGAAAATGGTTGATATGCTATATATGAATTACTCTTAGAGAGAACAGTTGTATTTAATAGCACAAGGACGAAAAAAAAATGAGACATGACTTGGAACAAATAGCTTCTACTTTCCCCCTATTGGTAAAACCGTACCAGATAGCCTCTACTTCCTCCAGTCCACCCTGATCTGTTCATTTGATTTATTACTTTATTTAAAGCTTTTTACAGACAATATTTTGGTAAATACATAAGAGTCTTGGGATTTGATCTGAGACTGTGGAAAGCATATCAAGCGAAGGTTTCTAAACAAGGATTTTCTTAACTCTGAAACACCAAAATCACTGTTTCTAGCTGGTAGTTGGTCAAATGTTGTGGCTATAAATACAGGATAGTTAAAATATTTGAAAGGTGAAATTTAGTTACAACAGCTAATGAAATAACTTTATAAATTTGCTATATGTATACGCATGTGTCTGAATGCACATACATAGGTGTGTGTACATGTGCATACACGCACGCACACACATATGAAATCATTGTGACTGCTAGAACTGCTAGGAGAAAAATGCATAGCTAGCACAATTATTTGAGGACTTAACAACAGTACAGGGACTAGAACGCCCTCTGGCCTGACAAAACCTCTTTTCCAATTCACCTCTGCTCTGTGTCACTCTCCAGTTCCTTCTGTTATTTCTATGAGAAAACAGGTATGTCTTCAGAATTCCATTTTGCAAAGCATCTTTGTGATGTTTTGTTTTTACTTCAATAGGGGAGAAAAACATGTTCTGTATCTAATTTTTATGTCATCTGGCCATCCCTGATTGTCTGCCTGAGTAACTTATGTGTTGGTTTCTTTCCTCAGAAAAAAATCCTTTAGCTCTTAGCAGTAGACATGTTGTTATATGCTGCAAAACTTTAGATCATGCACTTAGCAGTGTGCTGCTTCTTTCTAATGCTTTGTAGAAAATAAAGCATGTTTCTCAGTAAGATTTCTGCTTTTTTGAGAAAACACAGAGTAACATGTTATGATGTTTTCACATAGCAGCTGTGTTGCCAAATTGCTCTAAGGCCAGGTTTGGATAGCAAAATTTAAAATAGATACACACAGCCATACACTGAGCAACCGTGTTTCATGGCCTTAGTCATAACAAATGAGAAGTCCAATGTTGCAATACAGAAATGCATCATCTATTTCATATCATACATAGTCATATTAGACAAGAGCAAAAAAAGATGTCTTTTTAAACAAGTTTAGACAGCATAAACAGTCTACATTATCAGTTGGAATATTCAGCTTGCTACACTTATAGTATAGTTACAGGCATTCTGTGGTTTTGTTTTTTTGAAGTTTTCAGATTAGAGTTTTGAGACATCTTTCATAGTCCTCTTCAGATATATCCTTTGACGTTTTTTAGATGAGATTTCCAGTCATACGTTAAAGCAGTGAAGAAGATCCACCCATTCTGTTGCAGTAAATCATTTGGTTCTTGGAAACCACTCCACCCCTTCCTGCCCAGGCACATGTCAGCTTCAAGCAGAATCCAATGCGGTAATTTAGGATACTTTTCCTTCTGTCACAATAAACTCTGGGCGCTATTCCAATAAATCAGAAATAGAGCTAGTAATGTCAGTGTTGAGATTATCTCATTAAACAGTACATGAGCAGGAAGAGAAGAGAGACTACAGATTGCAGAAAAACAAGGACCGTTAATCACAGAGTCCCTGTCTACTGAAGCATAACAAATGAGAACAGCTGGTCTCCAATAAGTCTACAAGATTTTAATTGATGGAAGCGATTAAGAAAAAAAAAGTGTGTATACATTGAAAAAGTATACACATGTAAAAATGCAATTTTTTTTTTTTTACTTTGAAGTAACTTTCAGTATTTCAATCTTGCCCTGATTGTAGAGTCATTCAAAACAACCTGATCGATATTGATATAAAATAGGTTTTAAACTCATTATGGTAAGAATGTAGGATAAACACAGATTTGTGTATGTTGCAGCAAGCACGGGATGAAATACTAGCATATCTTCAGTATACTTTTCTAACAGCTACGTAAAGTCAAGCTGTTTAGCAAAAGAGAAGTTTCAACCTTTCAACTTTGAGCTAAATACTTTTTTGAAACTATGAGGTTGGGAAGCAAAAACTGTATTTTTGATTTGTAGCTTCAGTGTTCGGTGAAAGGATGAGAGAAACTCTACCCTTAGGTATTTTGGTATTTTTAATGCAGCTGCTACAAAATCAATGAAAGAAATAAATCAAAACCTTTTTCTTTTAAGAACATCATCTCCCTCTTCCATCCTTTGTGTTTTGGCTTTCTTTTATTGGGAAGAAACTCAGCGGCTCTTATTGTGGTCTGTATTGCGTATCACTGTCACTATGCTTGGTATTACAACTCCATTTTTACTTAACCTTCAAAGAAAGTAATGGAGAACAAGTGAAGTACTGCAAATAAGAAATAGTGATTTCACAAGCCAGTAGACAAGAGAAAAATCATGTACCTTGTCTTTCCCCTAAAGATGAAAGCAAGAGTCTGTTTGCCAACGCTGTTTCATTAATTTGCTCACTTTATTGATTTTGTGGAACTTTTGTTCTCATTTTTGTTGTCTAATGACCTTGAGTTGGCATCGGAAGCAAACTGGAAGCCAATGAAAAGCATGCTGTTTTCTTCCAGCATCTTTTCCTTTTTAAAGCAGCAAGTTTCCATGTAATTTCCTTGTCTTTTTTCTTGGGTCCAAGCCTACACGTTACACCTGTTCAATATACTGCGTTACTGTATGTAATACTAAAGATCTAGCCAGGGAGGGTATGTCGCTGTCATTGTCAGTGATCCTGTTCCCACATGCAAGACATCCCAATGAATTTACCATTAAAACACTACAAGGGAGTTGACAAAAGAGGGTGTCTTTTTGCTGTGCATTTGTCTAGGAGGAAGGAAATTAATTTTCTGTCATCCTGAAGATTAAACAAATTGTTAGTAACACAGGCTACAAAAATTGCCATCCCCTTGCACACTGCAATTTCAAGAGTGACTTTGAAGTTGTTCTGGAGCTCCAGTAGTGCCAGTTAACATGATGCAGTGCTGCTGCTAAGGCAGATAGCCATTGGGTTACGAGGGTGTGAATTGAAATGCCTGTATCTTGTATTATAGGAAGATACTGTGTAGCTGTCTTTTCATATGTGTTACGGCATGTTGAACAAGCCAGGAGGATGTTTTACAGATTTGTAAGAAGGTTAGTTATAAGAAATGAAACTGGTAAAACCCAATAGACCACTTGCATGCTGTATACTTCAACTGACCTTGTAAAGTGCTCACGATAACCTCATAAGCTTTTATCTAAATACATAAATTCAGTCTTTATTCAAGGAAGATCTCCAGGTTTACTTATCTAATAAAAGGTAATGCATCTGAACATGCTTTTTCTGATTTATTCTAGGTTCTTTTAAGTTTGAGTTAACTGCTTGTAAATAATTTGTGTTAACACCATTATAAATGCTCATGTAGTTGTTACACTAACATTTTGTGTAGTTAACATAAGTATTTGTGACTGAGAACAAGCATTTATGGAATGCTGTAAACTTAATTACAGTTGTGATTGCACATTCATTTGAAATGGGAAGCTCACAATTTAAGAATGCGCCTAACTTTAGGCTTGTTAGGGTTATTTTGCCTGTCCAGAAGGTTTGCATAGGAACTTCTAGCTTTTGAAGAACCAGAGGAACAGCCTGCTTTTACTCTCGATTGCTTTAATAGGAAAAGAAACCAAATATACTATTGGTAGTGCTTTGCTTTGTACTTTATATTTCAGGTTTTAAAACTTTAAAGGATTAATAATTAGTACCAATTTCTAAAAATCAGGATGCTTCAGGTTGTGCCAATAGATCCAAAGGAAAAAGAAACCCAGCTAGGGACAAAACCAAAATATCTTGAGAAATAGTTTTTCAACTGCATTTCATAAAATTTTACAGATTTTTTTTTTCTGCCTCTTGTATTTCTCTTTCTTATTCTTGTAGCTTGTTTAAGTATAATATTTCAGATAAAGGACATAATGAAAAATGCATGTATCTTCAGTACTTTGAAAGCAGCAGAGGACTACCAGCCAGTTGACACATCTAAATAATTCGCTGTTTTGCTTTGTCAAAACAAATAACTATGTAAGGTGTTTATCAGCACTATTTAATCCTGTTTGCCTAAAATGAAACTACAAAGTCAAAATGTTTTCTGAACATTTTTTCCAAGTAGAATTTATAGAAATGGGGAGGGGGGTGACTGCTAATTATATACAGTGCATTCACAAATAGCTAGAAGAATACTTTGCTTAGGATGTGTTTATATTAAAATTGTAGTTTAGAGATAGAATCCTGATTTGTTGTACCTCAGCATTTGTAGGGAATTTGCCATCACTGAAATTCTTTAAATTAAGAGGTATCTTCTAGTAAATTGTTTTAGCTCAAGCAGTAATTCATTTGAAGGAATCCTATGGCCTGTGTTAAGCAGAAGAGAGGAGCCCTAAATGTTTATTTCTTATATTGCAATCCACAGATTAAATTACCAGTGTTGTGCAAATAATGACCATAATGAATACTTGTAGCTAAAGCAGTATGAGACAAAGACAAATAAAACTGTTCTGTGAACTGATTGGGTAAACTGAATAATCTGAGACACCGAACTTGAAAGGGATGTTGCCAAACAGATGCATAGCATTAGAAAGGAACTGTTACCACTGCTTTGACTCCATATTCCATTCATGTTCCTTTGTAAGGAACATGTATTGAATTGCCTCATGTGAAGCCATTAATTTTACTGTCTCTTTCTTTAAAACATTGATCTCTGTAGACTACTTGAAGAGGACTAAGCTTAAGTAATGACTCCAAGTGGTCCTACTGTTTACAAGTATTGATAGTTCAGTCAGGACATAAGCACAGTAGCATGTGAGCTAAATGATTTGTTTCAGTGTTTAATTGTAAATAGTTCGTGACTTTCATTAATAACCTAGAATTTATTGCTAGAGATGATTCACTGAGTAGTTATAAACAGAATAGTCACATTCAGCTCCTGACTAATTTGATGGAAAAATGGAACTAAGTTCTAATTATAAAACCCTTCAGTAGATATTCTTCACCTACCCAGTCCTGTCATAAACTTTAATTATAGTGTATGCATTAGAGTCTTAAAACAGCAAAGAATATTAGAGCAATCTGTGTAACACAACTGGAAAAAATCCAGCGATGGAAATGCTCATGCAGTATTTTGAGAATATAATTTACCGTAATATTCCTCTTGTGTTCAGATAACCCTAAATAGCAATGGGGTTTAATACTCCAATGCCTTTGTTATGCTGTCACCAGGATCCAGTGCAATTTATGTACGATGTGTTTTCAGCTCCACTTCACTTTCCTCTATGTAAGTAATTAAAACATAAAATAAGGACCAATTGATTTTAGTTCAAAGTAAATGTTGACTGATGATGATAGAAAATATATGTGAAACAGAAGATTCTTCTTCATTTAAATTAAAACTAAATCACACTTTTAAAAAACAGGTGGACCACAAGAATCAGTCTCAAAGGCATGTTTGGTTCATTCACTGTCTGCTAGGATCTGCATGTGTGGGGCTACTATAAATTTTTGAAGTGATCTTACTTGGTATGTGGAGAATCTAGTTTGAATAGGAGAAAGTTTCATGTTGTGATAGACTACCACCAAGACCCTGAAAGGAAAAACTGTCCAGATGTATTGAACTGCTATATTTTTCATTTGACTCTCTGTCATGCCAGTTAGTAATTTAAAGTATTTCTTGTACTCTTATATCAGCACTAGAGACTGCATACATTTTGAAGTAAATTAAACTAAAAGTTGAAGTTAAACATTGGAAATCCTAATAATGGAGTTAATCTTGGATTTCTGCCTTCCTAGGACTTCCCGGTACATAAGCACTCAAACAGTCCATGTTGCAGGGGTGGCACTGTTATCATTACTATGCACAGACCCAGCTCACATGTATCTGGGAAACTGCACAACCATCAACCACTTGCTGCACGCACATCGCACGATATGGATGGCAGACTGCATGGATTGCTGCTATTGTACATGTCTTACAGAGCTGATGAGCCCTAAATTTATATATAGACCAGGGAGAAGAGTAAATACCTCCAGAGGCCAAATAGCTCATAATTTATGTCTTTTGCTTGATCTTCTAGAGACAGCTCCTTTTCTTTGTCGTCTCTAGCTTTAGCCTGTGCTTCTGTTTAGGCAGTTCAGGTCAGCTGCAAATTAATTTGCTTGAATATCTGTCTAAATCTTCTTGTGTGCATTTCGTGACTTAAAGCAATAATCTCAGCTGTAAGATTCCCATGTGAACTGACAGAAAAGCAACCCTATGCTTTCTGAGAATACCGACTAGCCAGAAGCTCCCTCAAAAAGGCCAGTCTGCTTTCGACCACTGGAGAAGGAGGGGCACTAGATGAGTCTGGTCGTCTTTGTATGTCAGTGAGGACTTTTCATATTACTTCTGTTCAAAAATACCAAAAGAGTGTAAGGGAGCAGCAAAGGGGAAAAAAAGGGTTGGGTGGAAATAATTTGTGCTTGGTGATGGAGAGAGAAGGGGACTGTATACAAAGTCATAAGGCATTCTTGGCACCTGTGGATTTCATTGCTGGGGAGAAGTCCTGCGGAAGGCAAGAAGCAAGGGAAGGGCTTATCTAGTGGGATTCCTCAGTTGTGAATATTCGTTGAGGGCTACACAGGCCACAGATTCCTCTCTAAAAAGAGCTGCTTTGAAAGAGGACCTGACAGAACATCAGCCAGTCACTGGCGAGTACCAGGAAGGATGGCCAGTCTATCAGGTGGCAGTGCCAAGAGAACAGCTTGTGGTGATGACCGGCTGCAGTAAGTAACATAAATTAGTGGAGAGTACTGAAAGCACTGGAGGATGCTGGAGAAGATTCCTTGAGTTGGGAGGAGAGCCTTAATCACCCTAAAGAAAAGGTAGACTTCTGACATGCATAACCTTCTTAAGAAGGTGATCAGCTTTCTCAGCAGCTGAACTCATCCATGGTAGGAAAATGCACTGTAAGTTGGGTGTAAGGCAGTGGCTGTAACTTAGTAGTAACAGAGCGCCGAGAGAAGAAGGTGGGCCGGGACCACGCAGCTGCTGGGCTAGCTTGCTGTCAGCTACTCGTGTTCCCAAGTTAATGCTCCTTCATGTTTCGTCTTCCTCTTCTCCTGTAAATCGGTGAGATTTCCATCTTTGCTGAGAGCCCGGACGGTGTAGTTTGTTTTGGTAGGATTCTGAGAAGGAGTTCAAGCTGTTGCTTGTTTTTTGTAGGAACTTGGAGAAACTGAACCCTTCTGCCAATCAGTGCTGGGCGTAAGGAAGGGCTGCACGTGTTCTATGCTTGTCCATGCTTAAGGTTGTCTGTATAAGGGGTAAAGGCATAGTATAAATTTGGTTGCCCTTTTGATGTCAAGGAATGAGCAATTAAATAATTAAATTGGGAAAACTGTTCATCATTTTGACAAAAATGCAATTTATTCTTCCCCCTTCTGCAGTTCTCCTCACTCTCCACCAGGAAGAGAGTTCCAGGAAAATTTTTCATACTAAAAAATAGAAAAACAAAGATAACAAAGCAGAGGCAGAAAGAAGTGTTTTCAAAATCATCTTTTATTTTTCTTAGAGCAATGATTAGTGTCATAAAAATGATTTAAAGCTATCTGAGAGTTTTTACTAGTATTTCAGAGAGCATAGCAGTCTATTGTAACATTGTAGTATTCTACTAATATGCAATGAGTTTTTTTGGTCAGAGTTGTTAGACTGCGGAGTACTGTGAATTTCTGAAAAATATACCTTTTCAAGATTTACTAGTCAGAATATATTCCTTTTAAAAATGAGGTTCAATTTTTTGACAATGCCTCTTTAAGTTATTCCATTATCTCTCTTATATTGCTTACCTAATTTTAGAAATGTTTTTAGGAGTTTTGCTAAAGAGTTTTTGCTTGTTAAGTTCTGATTTAGTTGTTCTATTTAGCACCTATTGATTTTTATTTTTTTTAAATTATATTTTATATCCTGTTTTGCAGTTTGAATACATTGGAAAACTGATACAATGTTCCAGACCATTTTGACAGCATAGGAACACCTTATTTGGTATCAGTCCATGTTTTTTCCTATTTCTAATAATGATCAATGAGATTTATATTGTGGTTTGCTGCTCAGACTGTAGAATATCCACATTTCTGGCTGACTTTCTGTTATGTGGTCAACATTGAGCAAATTCTCAGGTCTCTGTTAATTGGGTTCCATGTTATCTCAATCAGATTGACAATCTGATTAAATTTTGGCAGAAGCACTTCATACGGGCATAAATCACTACGATCCCTACTGTTGTAAGAAGAAAAATAGCCTTTCTTTCTGGCTAATCGACTGGTTTTTGTAAAGGCATCAAAGGACATCTTAATTTGTTTGTGGGATATATGACTAATAGAGGGATACCTTTCATCCACAATGAAAACTACAGCATGAGACTTCATTGTTTTCTCTTGAAAAAATCATTATGTAATTTTGGTACTTACGGAAATGGAAGATGTTCATTAAAAATCTGAGTCTTGCTTCAAAGCTTTTAAGCCTGAAAGTCAAGTTAATATTTTCTGTAAAAGTGAAAAGTCAATAATACATAAAGCAGTTTGCATTTAATTTACAGAATGTAAAAGAAAACTACTTCAGAGCAGTGCATATTTTTCTGAGAATATGAAAATCATATGGCTTTGTTTGGTGAAGCCTAACAATGTATCATATTAAAATGCCTAGTAATCCTTATGCTCTAATAGGTTTGTTACGTACCTGGATTGTCTCTAAGGGCATAGCGTTTTCTTATAAGCTCACATATTGTAAAAGGTGGTATTTGATAATGTGTAATAACAGTTTGGGTAAACAATGAAGACTCATAAGATAGTTTTCATTGTGGAAGAATATGCAGAATACTTTCTTATCTGGCTGTCCCATAAATCTATCAGAACAAAATGAAGTTATTTAAGAGGAAATAGCTGAGCTTAAAAAGCAAGAAAATTTGTGGTTATTTTCTTCATTCTTTAGCAACACCTATTTCTCTTCAGGTCCTTCATACTATATATCCAGACTTAGTAATTACTGGTGCCTGGGATTTCGGGTAAGCCAGCAGGAAAGTAGGTCTAGTAACTGATGGCCAGTAATTAGTACTTCAGTCTGATTTTTCTCTTTACTGTAGGTCCCTGCTCTTGAAACATTACGTTCTTGAAATTTTAAACCTAAGGCAGGCAAATAGAGGACATGTAGTAGCTGGGAAATTAGACACCCATTTGGTCTGATGGTTGTTGTAGCAGTACCTGCTAGAGATTATAACCTAGAAGCAAATTTCAAAAAGGGAAAATGAGGTGATATTGAGACTTTATTTGTAATCAGGGTATTGTATTCATTCTTGCAGTTTGGAGACCAAGTTTTCCGCAGTACACCGTACTGGCTTGTGAATGGATTTATCAGAGGACTGAAAATTAATATGGTCCTAGGTGGACTTGAACCTGCTTAGTCTGATGGCACAACTGCAAGAATTAGGAGTAGCAGCATTCAGGTCAACTAGGGTTCCCTTTTTAACTCATGAGTTATTTGTCAGTCACTAGACAGATACATTTGCAACACTTTCAAAGTCACAAATATTTTCTCTTCCTGTAATTTAACAGTTTACTACAAACAAGTGCTGAATGAACATCAGTGTGAAGTCGTTAAGAGGATTCATCAACCAGGGACCAAGGAGGTTTTTTGCGTGAGCTGGGACCTAACAGAGCATGCATATGCTTTGGAGTGCAAGAAGGAAAAGTAGCGCTATTACAGAAACACAAGAAATTTAAAAAAAAAAAAAAATTGGACTAAATATGAATTTAACCAGAAGTGTAGTAAATGGTGTGTCTGAAGAGAAAGCAAAAGAAATAGAGTTGTCTAGTTTAAGGAGAAGTATCGGGAAAGATGTGAAAACCAGCTTCACATTGTAAAACTACAAAGTTAAAAGGGCACGTTGTTCCTTGCATCCGTTATGAACGTAACAATAAAGCTAACGGCTTTAACTCCAGCAAGGAATACGTAGGTGGCATACACCTTCTGCAGTTTTTTCTGTCAGATATTTGTCGATCTGACTACACCCACAATGTAAGTATTAAGTTGCTGCTTGAAGGCGTTTTCATTTATGCATACTAAACTGTAATTCCCATTCTTAAAGCAATTCTCTTGAAAAACTTGGTTCTCTTTCCAGTTAAGGCACTGGAATTACTGCCAAAATTAGACAACTAATGGTAAAATTAAGCCTGGTGCAGGTGGATAGAACAAAGCCTATATCATATTTAAGTCTCACTTGAATTAACAGACAAAGATTTCTGTGAAGGGTAAGCCTTATTGTGGATTTGTGCTTCAGTAATTCTTTTCCCCATAAATTAGGATGTGAAGACTGCGTATTCCAACTGTGTTCAATCCAGTGTGATACATAACACGCACACACAAAAAAATTTTCCTCACTTGAATGAATTCAGTATTAAATACTCTGACACATGATTAGATACTTGGAAAACTGCAGAACTATCCAAATACTGTGTAGAATCTGTTTGGAATCTTTTTCTGTGTTGAAAGCACCTTACAGTGAACAATTACAGAAAGTATGTCAAATACGTATAAATATTGAACAATTCCCTTAATTCAAAGGGTGGCAAATGTTCTACTTGGAGGACTTTACGTGACCAAGGGCCAAATTGCTGGAAGACAGCCAGCACTGCTCTCACTTCTTTATAATTAATTAAGACAGATTGTTGTACCATAAGAACAAAAAAATGAAATGTGTATATTATTAAATACCGTTTATACATTTGTGGGGGAAGAAGGTGTTAAGGATAAAAAATATTGCATAGCTGTTACGTTTGTATATAAAAGCTAGAAATAACCCATTTATGAAACTGAGTGATAAATATAATAACATATGGCATACCAAGCCAAATACCTTTTTCTCAAAATTAATGAGTCTGTACCATAAGATCAGATTAAGTTTCAGTCTCTGTAGGTAGCATGCATTCAATTATATTTCAGTAGCAAATTTTTTTCTCGTCTAGATTTAGTTTTGCTTGAATGTATGTAATATCTATATAATAATATCAAAGAAACCTGAATCTACTCACTCATCATCTCTGAAAACTTTTATGAATTATCATGACAAACTGTCATGACATCTTCCCAAGGTAATGAAGCACTGGTTTATCACCCCGTAAGAATAATATGAGTGTAGGATTCGGTGTGTCTATGATATAATGCTTAACTACACTTGATAGTGCTCTTATCTAGTGTCTTACTCTCCCAGATAGCCAAAAAAGGGAATGTTTTCTTGTGTGAATGATGGTGTTACACTGCTGTTGTACAAAACATTAATCCTGCTGATGCCTGTTAACTTCTGTGTGTTGAACTGGAAAAACTGCTTATTCTAAGAAAGGAAATAAGCAAGCCTAACTTGAGAATCTTGGATACTGTCATAGTACAATTTACATACTCATGGAGATAACATAACTTAGTTCAGTGTTCAAGTGATACAGCTTTTTTTTCCTGCCCTTAATATAGGCAGGCAGGATGGCCCCATTTTGTTTCATGTTCTCTTTTATGATTGTTCTGGAGAAGACCCCCAAAACGTGCACGTTCTTCAGAATGCTGCGCCTCCTGGGCAGGCTTTTCTCAAGTTATAAAATGGAAAGAATGATTATTTCATTTGCAGAAGTGTTAAAAAATATTGTCGATATGATATTCAGTCACTTTTTTTGTTTTTCCTTTCCAGAATTACTTACTGCCATCTACCTTTCCAGAGTAAATGGCTTTATGTTGGAACGGAGAGAGGAAATACACATATTGTAAATATTGAGTCCTTCATTCTTTCTGGATATGTTATCATGTGGAACAAGGCAATAGAACTGTAAGTGCAAACTTCTTTATGTTTGTGTCTGTGGTCATTTTTAAGAATCATTTGTTTTTACAAATATAAACAAATCTTTTGAAAACCTTTTATTTTAACGAATGCATGTACAGTATTAGCTGTTTTGTTACAGGACATTAGGAATTCAGATTTACGGTAGAGAAGACTGAAGTTATTTAGCAGTCTGTTTAACTATGAAGTTCCATGAAACACAGATAATCGTTAATCTCACAAATTCAGATTTTGCTATTTTTATGAGGGTAGCTTGATCACCTTCTCCTCCAAACATCCTGTGAACAGAATAATGGAGTATATTGGCCCTAAAACTCGATGGAGAACTTTTCTTCATTGAACTGTAGAATCATTTAGACGAGAAGAGATTGGAGGTCTCTAGACCAAGCCTCGTGCTCAACACAGGGCTAATTTCAAAGTTAAATCAGGCTCATCAAAACCTGATGACATGACAAGAAAGGTAATGAGTATCTGTTAAATGACAGTTCTCTACAGTGTCTGTCACGGGTATGAAATCAAGAGAGACTTCTATAAAAATCTGACCGGGATAAATCTATGCTTCCTGAAGTAAAAGACTCAAGGGAAACAAACAAAAACATCTTTCTCTGATGTTTCCTGTGTGAAGTTCCAGTAAGAGGAACTGCTGCGGGAAAACTCAGTATTTCATGCAGTTTCCAAGACATCTGCTTCCTGTTGTGAGAAACCTGTAACCTCTGGTAGTAAACTGAAATTCACCAAGCTCGGTGAACCAAGAGGTCAGTATCTATGAGTAGGGCTACAGGCCTACAGTGGTGGATCTAATTCTCTATCCCAAGAAGAGATCCTATTGATAGCAACTGTTTTCCTCCAAAATTCTCCCCTTTCTCTTTTTTTCCCCACTATTATTGCTGACTTTCACTAATTGCTGTGTCCCCCAGGTTGACAAAACTGATGCCTTGTTGTCTTTCCTCCCTTCTGCCCCCACCAAATTTCATAGGCACAGTCATAAAAATCTAATTTTATCTTCAAAGGAGATAAAAACAAGGATTCAAATGGTAATCAGGATTCAGACAGTCTGCTGGTAAATCTTTTGTCCGGTTCTCAGTTTTGGAATGTTTGTTTGTCCTGCGTTTGTAAGGCTTTGCTCAGGTCTGCTCGGTATTTTTGGCTGAAAAATTACTGCTGGAAAATATGACTTAAACTCAGAATTAATGTGTTCATTTTGATGAGTTCTTCAGGTGGGAAGTATCTTAATTATTTTTTCTTTCTCAGTTTGTTTTGGTGATGTTGACATATTACAGAGTTTTTTGATTCCTATATTTTAAAATGTATGTGTATAGTATATTGAGTAGATAACGCCTTTGAGGTTTTGAGAACAACACATTTCTGTTTTGTGTGCATTTTGGAATTTTCTCCCTTCCAGACATTAGTATGTTTCTATTCTGTATGAAAATAAGTCTGAAAGTCTTTTATGAAATGGAAGCCTTCCACCAAGTTTCACTTCGTAATTCTTTCAAACGTTTTTTTTATTTTTTTTTTTTTTTTTGAAATGGCCACAACAGACTTTTTTCATGAGAACAGAGTAGAATGATGCCTCTCTTCAATGAAAAGTATGTGGGAAATAAGGGCTGCTTGCTTAACAAGCTTCAGTACTGATTTGTTGAGATAGGCTGGATGCTGTGCAAGAGTCTAACTCACTAGAACCTTTTAGTAAACGAGCAGCCTTCCCTATTTTCTTTGTATTACCTATGCAGGAATATACCTAGATTTTGCAAAATTTTTCTTCCATAAGTTATGAAAGGTAATGACAACATAATACAGATAGGCCTTGTTACCTCAAGTACTTGGAGATGCCGTGTGGTTACCATAATAGTTTCTTCTTCTAAAAAGCTAGTTTGCCGTGTACTGGTTTAGTGACAGTTGAGCACAGGTATTCATCCGTTACTGCTTCTAGTTCTATCAGTCTTACGTCTTGCAAGTATAACTTGATCCCTGTAGGCAGTGTGCTAGTTTAAGAAGGCTGTGTCCACTCCACTCAATCTCACTGTGCACTTGATATGGAATGGAGGAAGTTGTCCTTCTTGCCTGTATTAACAGGTAGACAGGGGTCCTGTATGTCTCCAGATTAATTTCTGTGTGTCAGAGTAAGAGACTGGTTGGGGTAATGGTGATGTTTGCCACAGGAGCTGCCTTTAACAGATGCTATAGCACTGCTGAAGTTGAAACTAGGTGACTTTTTTCAGTAATTTGAACTCTCTCTGGTAAGAAACTATGATGTCTCTTCCAGTACTATTGCTTTTTTTGCAGGAAAAATGTAATTTAGATTAGCTTTTAGAGAGAATGTTATTAACTCTTAAGTATACTTCATGAGGGTAGGCTTATGATAGTAGACTTCCTTTTAGAATTGTACTGAGATGTATTTTTGAGAGAACAATTTTATTTTGGTCCATGGATATGTTCTTATTTGATTATATTGTTTAATCTTCACATTATTTTTGTACAATCTTCATATGATTTTCACATTTTAATATTGTAGAATCATACAATAATTCACGTTGGAAGGCCCTGCTGGAATTTTCTAGACCAACTTCTCGCTTGCAGTAAGATCAGCTATGAGACCAGGTTGTTCAGGGCTTTAAGTTCATAGGGCCTGTTGATGTTAAGTACTTTCAAAGATGAAAGAAAATAGGAAAACATATGTATGTAAAACTTCAGGAACAGCTTCAGCCTTACCACAAACCATGTAAGAGGTAATAGTGCTTATAACATTGTTTTTCATTCTGAGATAGATTTAATCATTTTAGAGTGTGGGATTAGTGTGAAGATGTTACTATTCTCTATAAAGCTTGGAAGGAGAGGGTTTACCTTCTGTGCAAGCATATTTGTGTCAAACTTACTGGCAAGGAAAGACCAGTAAAAGTGATTGCTCTGCTGCTATATTCAAGTTGTCAGTTTAGACGGAGGGTTTATATATAGAATTTTGAGTGTGTCAGATTTGTGTGTCATCTGCACAAACAAGCCTGAAGGAGAGTTCTTCCCTCTTCGTGCAATTCTCATCCAGTTTCTAAAATTGCAGACTAAGTCTACCAACGTAACTTGTCTTTCTTTCAAAATCCCTCCTTACTTTTTTCACTGACTTGTACGTACTTCTAATGAAATCTCCATGAATTTTCATAATGCAGTTTTAACTCAGTTGTCATTAAGATATCAAGGCTTTACAGTGAAAACGGATAGGAGATTGAAATGGTTAATTTTTAGAAAACCTGAAATACTTCAACTTTGGAATGTTAAACAATATATTACTATACCTAAGTAACTGTAAAACCAGACTACATCTTATTTTGTGAGAGTACAATAAAAAAACCCAAAAAGCTGAAATTTCCAGTTCTCTTAGTTTTTCGGAACATGTTTGAAGAGGGCCTTCTTTTACAGTGCTAACACTATGGCCAAGGTAACCTGAAAAGGTCAGAATACCTGTGTTGCCGTTTCCCCGTTTGGAAAACACCTACAAGTTACATTCTCGACTTTCATCATGGCCTGAGTTTGTCCCTCTAAGGTTGTGATGACATTGCTGAGTAAATAATATAATAAAGGATATTGTATAGGTGAAACAAATATGGAGCATAGAAGAGATACTCCAACAATTCATTTTAGTCTGTTCATGGGCTTACCAAGGTTTCAACCCCACAAAGTTTGTCACACTTCTTGAGATCTTGACATTAATTCATTCCAGAGAACATAACTGTCATCCTCAGAAGAAAAACCATTGTCAGTCAGTGAGGCCTATCAAATGACTGCAAGAAATTTTTTTTTCTAACAGTGATTCTATTGCTGTGGAAAACTGAGGTGAAGAGGCTTAGTGTAGTTTAAGGAATTGAAGGAGAAACAGGTTTGGATGTAAAATTTTCAGACTTTGCATATGATGCAAAAAATTCTGTCACCTTGACCTGCATGGCTACTTTGACTTACAGAGTTGGCTTTTTGTTTGTTTTTTTTGTCACCGTTTGTGATTTTGTTGCCTATTTTTGTATCAAAATACAGTGAAAGAGATGTAGAGCACTGTATTTTGGAGTGATAGTGGCTTTCTCATTATGATCTGTTCAGAAGCGTCTAGTAGAAATATATATCAAAAAGATGGTTGCAATACCTATTTTATCATGGGGACTATTGCCTTCTCATACAGGAGAGATCATGTGGCTTGCTTAAACTGTATGTAAAATTAGTGAGAAATTAAGGCCTGAATAGACTAATAATGCAAAGGAAACACAGATTTTTTTGTTTGAGATTATTTTCAGTACTGAGGCATAACCGATTCTAGAAGTTACAGGAAAAATTCCTTTATAAATCATGTGTACTGTCAAAGTTGCAGCGGACCTGGCCTTGTCTAGAGCTGAGAAAGAACATTAGAATATGGAGATTTTTAGAAACATTTTCTCTAGCAATTGTCTCAGCCATTTCTGTCATCTCATGCATCGTCACTACCTCAGACCAGACTGAAGTATCTTTTCAGCTAAGAATGAAGAGTAACTCAAAACTTTTTCACTTGTCATCTCTCTGTCATGTAGCTGAGCTAGTCCTTTGCCGGAGATATTTGCGGCTCATAATACTGTTTGGTTTTCTACTCTCTAATAAGCAAACAGTTTCTCTCTTTTCCTTCAAAATGTTTGGAAACGGGTCTGGAAGAGAGAAATAGTCAATGAGCCCAGCATGTCTCCATTTACTCTAACTACAGTGAGATTAATTTTCTTAGCCTGCAGGATCATACATTTTGGAAGGTCATCTGGCGTTGGGAAGGAAAGGAAGATCTTGATATGAGTCCACTAAGCTCCAAAAATGAGAAATCTGCATTGTAAGCCTCCTTCCTGAGCATGCAGATTCCAGTGTTTGAACACCCCACTAACTAGTGAATGAATAATTGAAACTTGTCAAAATTAATGGGATTTGGAGTATCAAAGAATTGGGCAAATTGGAGCTCAGTTATGACAGCACCGTAACTTGGTCTTCCCTTTCTTAGCCCTTTCCTTGCCCATCCCTATTTCCTAGATGTATCTCAGAGCCAGCAGTTCCACCACGGTGAAGGAAAGAAGCATGCAGGTGAAGTAGCAGTCTAGGAGCAACTGCTTCACTCTCTGTGCATGGACCCAAATAGAAATATTCCGAGTATAAAGAAAGTGCAAGTTGCAAGGCATCCTTCTTTTAGACATTTTAGAAATCGTGTCTAAGACTCAGAGTTGCATCTTGAGGTTGAACTGATTCTTACTCCAGTTCCCAGCTTTGATCCACAGTATGTGAATGAGGTATCTAACTCTACACATTCTTTTTAATTTCTCAGTGACTCTACCAGTGAAAAGAAAGTCTTAAAATCTCTGGTGTGCTGCACTTTTGTGGAAAGCAGAACTGTAGAAGATGTCTGACTACTGACACTACAGAAGTATCTGCTTATGCATGTGCTTTTCTCAGCCCTGTCACATTCAGTCAACTCCAACTCTGTAACAATGACTAATATAGATGTTTTCCTTTTTTTTTTTCCCCTCTCCTAACTCCTTCTACCACTTTCTACCACCAGATTTTCATTCTTCTCAGAAATCATTACAGTGCTGCTGTAATTGTGCAGGGTATTTTTTTCAAAAGGAAACCTGTTTTCTCTTTATTTTATTCTGTTTTGTCATATATTACTTTTACCTGCTTTAGAGATTGTCTTGGCATTTGAAGTTCTTACAACAGTATGTAAGTCACTCCATTTCTTGGAGTGCATAAAACTTCCCAGAATGATGGAGGAATACATCATCTATGTGTTTTTCACGTTTTCCTGGATCCAAATTATAACATTACTGAAGGCTTCTTTCTGAGCTTTTGAATTTTAGAATAAAATAGTTAAATAAAATAAATGCTTCCATCCTTACATGTTTTTTTGAAGAGTCCTGTTTAACAGTGAATGGTTTCTTCATTTCAGTCCTGTTGTTCTGAGTAAGAGTCAAGTCTTGGGGCATATCAGCTCTCTCATCTTTCAAAATGAACACGCACCAAATAAATTAATACCTGCTGCTGTCAGGAATAACTTCTGATTAAGTGCAAACCAGCTCAAAGTATGACTAGTTTCTTAACAAACTCCTAGCTCTGTACAGCTGTCATGGGAGCCTTTTGTTCCAATTTTCAATTCTTCTGCAGTCTGTTTTTGTGGGCTTACAGGTCAACAAAGGCTATGAAATGTTGCAGTCTTGTATCATTAGCTCATGCTTTCTTCTTGCTCAGTTGAAGGTAGCTTTTGCTGTAGGAATTTTTTACCGCAAATCATTGCTCATATTTTTTGGACTTGACCTTCATGTTTTTTTCTTTCTGCTGTGTATGGACTTGGCTTTGTGTTTTATCCTTTTCATGTCTTTTCAGAGCTTTTATTTTCTCAGTCATTCTCAGCTGTACCCCAGCTAGTATTTGTGAATGAAGAATTCTCTGCTCAACTATTTCCCTTAATGTCTTATTTTTGCCTACTGATTCTTCCTTATTTTCCCCTTTCTCAAGGGTAGGATCTAGTTAGTTTTTACAGTCTCCTAAAGCCAGCTTGAAGGAATGCGTATACACGAGTATCTGGCATCAACAGTAGTGCGTTTCATTGACGATAGCTTCAAGTATGGTTGGTTTCCTAGAACCTCTTCATCCTTTCCAGGAGCCGTTGGATCTCTGCTTTTGCTTTTAATGTAATTCAGCAGTGTTTTTCTTTCTTTGGCGACTGTTCCACAATGACAGCATACAACTCTCCAGTCTCCTTGACAACTCTACTGTAATAGCAATGAGGGGAAACAAAACATTTTATGTATACTCAAGCTACATGAGGGAAAATGTTTTTGTGTGTAGATATTTCCACATGCAGTATAATTTACTGTATGAAAGTAGTAATTACTGTATCTGTAGCTCTGATAGCTAACTATATTATATCAATAATATTAGTTTACAGAACTCATGAAACACTAATTGCTCTATTTAATCCTACTTGTAGTGCAGTCATGATGTCTACCCTTAGGAGAAATTGACTGTAGAGCCTAATGCCTAGCTCTCCTTTTCCAAGCAACACTTCTAAAACTAAAACGCCTCCCCCCCAACCCCCGTTTTTCCTAGGCTCAACTTCACTCCTTCATTCCCAGCTCCGATACCTCCTCCGTCTCCTCCCCCTGAGCAGTGCAGGGGGATGGGGGATGCGGATTGTGCTCAGTCCATTACAGCTCCTGTCTGCTGCTCCTTCCCTCTCACACTCTTCCCCTGCTCCAGCATGGGTCCTTCCACAGGCTGCAGTCCTTCAGGATAAACCTGCTCCGGCATGGGCTCTCCACAGGCTGCAGTTCCTTCATGAAATATCCACCTGCTCCAGTGTGGAGTCTTCCACAGGCTTCAGGGGAAATATCTGCTCTGGTGTGGCCCTCTCCACAGGCAGCAGGGGAGTCTCTGCTCCGGTGCTTGGAGCACTTCCTCCCTTCCTCCTCTGCTGGCTGACCTTGCTGCTCATAGGGCTGCTTCTCACACTTTTTTCCTCACTGCCTGTACAGCAGGTTTCTTTTGCCCTTTCTTAACTTGTTTTCCCTCAGGTGCCACCATCCTGGCTGTGGGGCTCAGCTGTGCCCTGCGATGGGTCTGTTGGAGCTGACAGGAGCCAGCTGTGTCCGGAACAGGGCAGCCCTGGCTGCTCCTCACAGAGACCCCCCTGCAACTCCCCACTGCCAACACCTTGACACCTGCATCCAATATTTGACACAAAAGAGCTGACGAGAATGGAACCAAAGGCTGGTGTTGTATGTGTGAAAGCAAAACAATGGTTCATTGAGTCTTTTGATAAAGTGACATACCTGACAGACTAAAATAATAAAATTGGAAGAAAGTGGAAGAAGCCTGACCAAGTCAGTTGTAATACAAAACAACTAAACTATTAAAATACCGAGGAGTAAGGTAATATTAAGATAATACTTATATCAACTATAGAGGAAAGAGAATGAGGAAAAATAAAATCTCATACATTTAGTGCAAAGACTGCTGTGTTTGGTGTCAACCTTGCTGGTAATGTATATGAAGTTCTCAATAAAACTAAAGAAATAGCTAGGAACCTAATAATAAAAGGATAATACTCCTAAAAGAAACAAAAAATGCCTAATATCCTGAAAAGCAAAAATAAATTTTATTACAGTGTAATAAATCCCAGGATTCTCCAACTGTCATTTACAATAGATTCAAGAAGGAAATGGAGGAGGTAGAAAAATGTATTGTATTAGTGAAGGTTACCCATTTTTGCTGAGCTCTTAGCATGGAAATATGAGGCTGTGCCCCTGCAAGAATAAAAGATAAAAATAAGACTGGTAGTAAATGACAGTTTTGTCATTTACAGAGGAACAAGTAGTTTTTGTGACAATGAAAGTAAAATAGACTAAAGTTTAGATGTAAGCTAGAGTGACTACAGTTCACGTAAGAGTTTGCTTCTACCCAAAGATAAATGGATACATTCTTTGGTAAGCAGTGTTTTATGTATCTTAAAAAGAAAATGGTGGTTGCACAGATTTATTTAAATTGTTCTTGACTTTTAAAATTGGTAGGTACAAAGAGCAGCCTAGATGGGATTAACCTTTAGCTTAGGAAGACAGTATGCTCTTTCCCCTTCCCCCTCCATTTTCCTCAATTTTGCCAATATTCCTGGTCAAGTATCGATACTGGTACGGCTAAGCAACCCAGCCTGCATACTGGTTGGTTCAATGGGCCGGGACAACTGCCCAGACCAGTATGCCTTGTCAGCCTGCACGTGTTCCTTCCACCATTTTATGTTGCCAGCTTAGTCATGCTTGATGTTTGCTTGGCTCTGCTCCCTCTTCTGTCATCTGTGAGTTGTCCTTACCTGGCTAAAACCTGAAATTTCTTATGCTGCCTCTTCTCTTCACGGTTTTTCCTCTTATTCTTCCTCCTTTGCCCGTCATGGCATAGGCAGCATGTACCCCAAACAGATCTAGTGCTTTCCATCAACATACTCTGACCAGTTCAGATAGGTGAACTTTCATCAGAAACAAAGTTTAAAGCAGCCTAGAATGCCCCAAGATGTCACATTCACTTGCTGAGGACAGATGTAAAAGATGTGTGTGGGTGTAAGTGCTGCCTGCATATATCCTCAGCTCACCCCTCAGTTCCCCATCACTGCCCACCTACCCTGCCTGCTCCAAGGTCTGGTGTGGTAGAAATGATTTATTTATTTTTTATTTTTTTTTTAATTCCAGTACAGGTTACTCAGAAACAGAAGCTTAGCCAGAGGGGTCCCCTCTGGGTATTTGGCTTGGATAGGAATGACAGCCAGATTTCCCGCTAACTGCATCTCTGCAAAAATTGTTGTGTGCCATGTCTCAAGCCAAATGGGTACTTGCTGCTGGCACCATTGAAGACAGTCTGTATAGAATATTACTGTATAGACTGGCTGTCCATTGCTTTCCTGCTGATCTCACTTCTGTGCTGGGATATGTTGCAAAATGCTCTTGCAGAAGCCTTCTTCACCAAGACCTCAGGTAGCAAAGTAACATGCTGCAGGTATCTGCAGAAACATGATCTGCCAGAGCTGAAGATGCTGGCATGGGATCATCTCATGGAGAAGGTTCACCAAAGAAGGGGCTTGCCACATTGCTACTAGCTTTGTCTATGCAACTAGCGGTAATGTTAAAATATATGTGAAGGCATGGGGTATAGTCTTGGAAGGTTGTCTGGCCTTCAGGTGACTTGAAGTTTTCTCTCTCTGGCCTGGAATAAATTTAGTTTGGAAGGTCTAAGGATGTCTGGAGTAATTTTTCGTTGTCTTTAGCTCAGACGTAGATACCAGACAAGGTCTTTGCCACTATGCTTTGGCCCAGCTTTGGTGCATGACCAAATAGCTGAAATACTTCAGATATTCTACTGGCAAAAAATAGAGGCCAGAGGAAGGTCTGCATGCTTTCAACAGTGTTGGAGCGTACTGTTTTGGGAAAGAGTTGTCTATGAGGATGTAGATTACACCACAGTATTTTAATGTTTGAGTTGCCTGGGAGTTTTTGCATACCACTCGGTCTTGATTTGGAGTCTGACTTGGTAGAACACAGGCCAGTTTTGCTGTAGTGCAGTATTTGGGCCAAAGGAAGAGGAACACTGATAAGTTAGGAAAATCCTTTGAGCGGTTTGGCTGGAAACTTGTTTTGGTTTGTTTAATTCTCTTGCAGATTGTTTTAAAACTTGGAGCCTAAGTAGTGTTAGGTATGGCTTCCAGATAAATTCTTAGCTTTATGGGCCCTTCCAGTCCTTGCCATATTTTTTTTCTGGTGACTTTGGTAAACCAAGACCAGCCATGCAAGTCTAGATCCTAAGCTGAACTCCGAGGGACATGTGCTCTGACCCAGAACCTAGATGAAAGAAAGGTCCTGTTCTGTGCAGGCATTCAAATAGTCTGAAGCTTTGTGGGCTGGTGCTTGTCTTCTTGCTCTGTATGACTCCCAGGGCCTAAAGATCTCGTCAGAAAAGATGACCGTTGAAAAATCTTCATCTGTCTATGCAGTTTCCTATGATTTGCATTTGCTGTCAGGTGCTGGACATCAATGACTTAAGTAGCAGTCCTTATACTAAGTTGCATACTACTTTGTTGGTACATGTTACAAAAAGAGAGGGGGCAGCAAGAACAGTAACTAATCTTTACAGAGGCTTACAAAGACTCATGGGGTGGGTCTTACTGCTGAGGAGCCTCACTGTACATGCATTATGGCTGCAACTGTTTTAGTTGGTCTGAAGATGTCATAAGGCTTTACAGAACAGACAGTGGCAAGATGCTCCATTTCTGAAACCCCACTGCAGTAATGCTAAGCTGCTACCTGATAGAGTAGTGTAGGTGAGGCCACTGAAGCCCTGTCATTAATGAGATTGGAACTGGATGAGTCTTCTTACCAGTATTGAAATGAATCCAGTGAAGACTTTGCTAATCTTTGGCAGATTAGCCTTGAAATCAAGCAATTGAGGAGGGAGGGCAGAAAGAGGGGGAGTCGAAAAGAGAAAAGGCAAAACAGCCTTAGAAATCAGAGGGGAAAAAAATTCATTAAAGAGGAATAGCGAGATTTTTTTAAAAATAGAAGAAAGGATTCATCAACAAAGGAGAATCTTTGCCTATAACAGCAAAAAGGAAATAGAGGAGAACATGAAGAGATATGGATAACTTTCAGACAGTTATCTTGCCCTGTTGGGCTTTTTAGAATGACTTTTAAACCATTGGAGGTACACGTTAACACACATAGAAATTAAGGTAAGCATCTAGCTCTTCATACAAAAAACATTCATAGCTTTGATTTGATTTTTGTCTTGCAGATCCACAAAGACTCACCCTGGGCCAGTTGTACATTTAAGTGACAGCCCAAGAGATGAGGGGAAAGTGAGTACAACTAATGGTATAAAACATTACAGCATTTCATACCCTTTATCTGCCTTGATAGCGCTTTCTTTTTTCTTACACGCTAATTTTATCATCTCCTTGCTTTCTACATTTCCAGTCTCACTTTCACAGTTTTTAAGAAAAAAATTCTCTTGGTACAATTTTCATGAGTAAAAATCTGTGATGCAGACAACATACTGTACTTTGAAACCTATAGCCAATCAAAATTGTTCCTGATTAAATAAACTTGACTTTGCTTAAGTAAGAATTGAATAAAAACTCTATCATGACTTCAGTACTTGGATAAACATGCTGTTATGAAGGTATTATAGTAGGTTTTCATAAGATAAGAAATCTTTTCTTATACAAGAATAACAATGACAGTAACCCACATTTAGAATTTGCTGCTGTTTGTGAACAGAGTTGAGAATAGTAAAGAGCTGTCAACAGGTGGAAGCAAAACATAGAGTGTAAGGGTTGTGATTGATACTGTCAGAAAGCAAAATCAGAGTTGGTTTTATTTGTATGGTAGCTTTTCCAGAACGAAATTTTGTTGCCACAAAACCAGTTTTATTAGAGCTTTTTTTTTATGTGTTGCTGCTGAATTTGAGCATTTTGCCTGTGTGGAAGGGGCATTTAACTATCTCATAATTTTTTGATCACTTCCACTAATTGCATTTTAGTGTGTATTTATAAAGGACTGCATCTTACAAATGGTGTGTCTGTTTGACAGTGTGCCTCACATAACAGCTGATGGTTATTGGAAACTAGCAGCAGTTTGAATTTCTGATACTGATACGGGGGACATTATGCTGAAACGAATATGGGTACCTAGAAACACACTGATGACTACATCTGAATTTCATTTGCATTATCTGTCCTTGGATTTACCATATTGCAAGGTGAACTATGTGAAAATGATGCACTTGCCAGCTAGCCCTCCGACAAGTTAGATTCGATCTCTAAGCCTTTTTGGAAGAAGGTAACAGTAGATCAAGTAATTTAGAATACAGCAAATAGAGTAATTAAACGCTATGAAGCGTAGTGTTTTAGCCTGAGACCAGAAGCCATCAAGAAATGCTATTTGACTGTCTATGGCAAAATACCAATAAAAATAAAGGTTTATTGATGAGGCATAACTCTTGTTCGCTGGCCACAACAGAAGTTGCTGATGACCTAATAAATCACACAGTGTAGGGAAAAAGGATATGATACTAAAAGAAAAAGTGGTCTTGTGAGTGAACATCTCTTACAGGAATGTCACGCACCATGTCCAAAGAGAAACCTAAAATATTTTGACTTCAGCAGAAAGACAGAAGATAAAAAGGTCCCAGGAAGGGGAGTTAGAGGAGAACTTGCTAGGAAGTACTGTTGCTTGTTGCTCAGAGGGCACATTGGAGACATCTGGCCACTGATGAAGTACTAGCATACTAACAACAACAGCAACAACATAATCAGATGGATCCCTATGAAAAACAAACATTGGAAATCCATGAAGAGAAAGAGTAGAAAATGTAAGCTATACAGAAGCCATCCCAGTGCAGCCGTTTATGTCATTGATAGTCATGTAAAAAACAAATTGGTGCTAACAAAATACTTGCAGATTTGCAGAATGTGGAAGTGATAGCGTTTGATATTCACAGAAAGATATCAGTAAAAGGTACGCACAGATGTAAGAGAAGATCCAAGGACTAAATCAAAAGACGTAGCTCTAGATCAAAAAAAATGACAGTAGAGAAAAAAATTAAATTTTTCAATTAAGTCTCATTAAACTTTGGTTGAAAGAATGAAGGATAAAACAATCTTTCTTCAGAATGGGGAAAAAATGAGAAAAAAACCAACTTCTGGGACTTCCACTGTTCAGCATTGTCATAAACAACCTAGAAAAGACAGTAAGCAGTGATGTGATCAGGTTTGTTGGACTTTAGGAGGCTGAGAAACTCAGCTGTAAAATGACAGGTTAAATACTGTCTTTTGTCAGTATTCAGTGTAGATGACGGGAAGTGATATGTGTGTGGGAAAATGTTTCTGACTTTGCATACAAAACAGTGGCTCTGAGCTGATTGTTACTGTTTGGTATCAAGAGCTTCGAGTGGTGATTGATAGTTCAATGAAATGTCAGCTCAATGCTCAGTAGTGGCCAATAAAGAAAATCAAAATTAGGCATTATCTGGAGAAGAAGAGAGAACAAAACAGGGCTATTGCATAAATGCATGATTGACTGCCTGCTGAATACTGGGCATAATATTTGTCCTTCTATGTCAAAAAGAACATAATTGTGCTAAACGAAATTTAGAGAAGGGGCAAGGTTTTCTATGTGAGACACAACTAAGTGCGACAGGACAAGACATTGTAGAAAAGAGCTGATTGTGATTCTTGAGTTTGAAAATCACAATTGTTATGAAAAGAGTAGAAACAGTTCATAGTGTCTTTCAATACAAAAACTATCAAACAAAGCTGACAAATGTCAGATTCCAAACAAGCCAATTAAGTACTTCTTCAAATGTGCAATGGGAAGAAGTGATAAAACTCTTTCCAAATGGAGCTGAAAATGTATATTGGTCGCAAGGGAGACTAGAAAAGTTAACACAAGAAAAACCGATTTGAAGGTTACTGAAGAAGTTTGCTGAATTGCCCTGAAAGGTTATTAAAGATGAGGTTAAACCAAGTCACGTCTAGTTGAAGGGTTGGCTATCTTTGAATGAGAAAATAACTTGTGCTGAGAGAATATGTGAGAGTGTGGTAAGTACTTGCCCTCCTCCCATATTGTTCTTTGGTATTTGCTCTTGGCCATTTAAGTACAAGATACTGTGATAGGTAGACCTTTTGTGTAATTTAGCAGAGTTGTTCTTAGGTAATAGAGCTGTTTCGAGATAGTTCTACATACTCTGCTTAGCGAGATGATCAAAGACCAAGAGGTGTTGGGGGGAGAAATCAGATTCCTCACACCACTTCATGGGGAGCAGCAGATAAAAGTGTTCTTTACATATGCTTCAGGAATTAAATAGTGGCTACAAATCAGTCATAATCGTTGCTCAAAATACAGATATTCTTGTACTCTACAAGTACAAGGGTATTGTACTCTGCAAGGGTCCAGTGGTATGTGCTTGTCTGGGGTATCACAAAATTGTTCACAGATCTGGGCATGTTTTGCTGTAGTAAATAAGTAGCATTCTCCTATGGGCACTGAGTGGTTGAGAGTCCTAAAACACAGACAAACCTTTCCAAATCTAGGACAATCATAAGATCTCTTTTTTGAAAGCCAGGGGAATTTGTGTGCTGACTGTATATTCATCTTTAAAAATTCTTTAAATTCCTGAAAGTTCCATTTTATATCAGTAACCAATGACGAGTTTTAATGTGCCAAAAGAGTGAATGTAATTCTAGGAGACTTCTGCCATTCAAAATTTTTCCAGAGTGCCCTCCAGGCAAACTATCACGGCAGACTTTGGAGACAGTCTCTTTTATTAATGTAGCAAGCTGCGGCTGGAAGACAGACAACAAAGAGAATTTGGGTGTTTAATGTGTCACTGAAGAACAATTTGAGGACCTAGTGATTAAGTTCATGAAATATAACTGTGTCTGCCAAATCAATGAATAAGTGTACATTAGGAACAGACTGAAGTGCACAGACATTTGTAAGTGGCAGATCTGTAGCAAACATGACTTTTCTTGCTGACACAGGAGAAGACATTAACTGCAATGATTTGCAGTTTCCCAGCAAATGGAGAAAGCTTAATAGGAAAAGGTTTTGTGTTATTAACTATTAGCTGGTGGCCTAAATTTCCTATCTCTGAGTCTGTGTTCTGAGGTCTAGTAACACCTAAATACAGCGTGCATTTGGCAGGCTTGTGGGTTTTTTTTTCCTCCCAGCTGTTTTGTGCTACTGGGACAAGGAAGGGGCTGGCTGGCACATACCAGGATGCAATTAGTTGATTGTAAAGGAGAAATCTCCCTAAAACACCATCAAAAGCATTTCATGAAGAAGGATTTAAGTCAAAATGTGGAGCAATTCCACTAGACAAGGAAGATCTTGCCAGGACTCCTCCCTCGTTCAAATTCTGTCCAGCCTTCTGCATGTTTCTTAACCTAATTAAGCATGAGTAATTAAACAAGGTGCCAGGAAACACAAGCTGAAGAGAAATCTGGAGTTTTTTCCCTCCTGGACTCTTTTTACACATATTTACACACATTTTTCTTCATCTATGTTTCCCCTCCAACTGCATTTATGGATGTTTTATTTTTTATCTCTATTACAGACGTAGAATTTGTCCTACAGATCTCTCAAGTGCTCACCATGGCCAAGAGGAATGTGAATGTTTGAGTTTCCTATGGTTCAGACAGTTCAGAGTTCAGAGCATCATAAATACACTGGCAATGAGACTAATCACATCCACCCAGTTGGAGTTTTGACTTTAGTGTGATACCACAGTACTAGCAGTTAAACAGCACGGCTACCATCTGAGCAAAGAGAGAGAGATTCCCGGCTATGCAGCAAATCTGTTTCTCTTTCAACTTCCCTGAAATCACAGCACTTTGTATCTTGCAATTCTGTAGTGCTGTTGTGCATTAACCATTTCAGCAATGGATCAGGTGAAACGCTGTCTCTGATAGGAGGTATTTAACTTTTTGGTAATAACCTGGAGCGTGGTATCTTTGCAAAAGAGAGTGATAAAAATCAAAAGACAAGCCTGCTTCACCAGGGAGAAAGGCTTATTAAGAAACAGGGTCACATACTAAATGGTTTTCTGTTCCTTCAGTTCCTGAATATATTTGTAAAAATGCTGAGGTGAAAAGAATACTGGGAGATACAAACTGGACTTAACTGGTTTGTTAGCCAGCTGTAATGCACTGGTGCAACTGCTTGTTATGATGACAGTAAGGAAGGCACTCAAACTCATAACATATTGATTAAAATACCTTTTATTGGAATTAATATGAAAGGGATGGTGAGAACCCCAGAGCCGTGTAGCATTGGATGAACCTCCAATAAGGGCACAGCACACTGTGCTGGTCCCCTCTGTGAAGAGCTTTGCCAGCATTTTGATCTTTAGAGGTCTCAAAAGATTATTTTTTTTTTTTTTAAAAAAAACCTATCCACTTCTACTGCCAAGCAATAGGATGTTCACATGAGACAGACATACTACCTTACATTAAGATAAAGACAAAGACATAAAGGTGCTGTAATTGTCTTTACCAAGTGGGAGCTGCCTACAGGCATCTTTAGAATTAGCCAGCTAAGTTTATCTTGTGGCCAGGGAATACGTGCAGCACAACACAGGCCTGAAAGCCAAGTGCTGTGTGCAGCACAACATAGCACAGCATAGGTCTGCACCTACTCGGGTTAACTGCTCTGTGGATCACTAACTCCTGGATATACAATTGTCTTCCATTTAGGATCACTGCACTAACAGTGAAAGCAGTCACAGTAAGATGCTGCTTTGTTCACTCTCTCAGTGGCAGTCTGTTATCCAAGAATACCCTATAGCATCCTGACACAAGTGCTATCCAGTTAACTCCATGCTTTCTGAACAGGAGGTCTTTTCAGATTTACTCTGCCACAGAATCCCATATTGACCTGGCCAGAGCAAAAATGATAAATATTCTGGAATTTCTCCAGGGCAGTTTGAATTTTTTTCAGGAGCAGAATTCTTAAGTAATCGGGTATTTTTCACATTCAGGTAGTAACTATATTAGTTATAAATCATTCCCAGTTCAGGTAATACATCTCCACATAATGAATATTCTCCTGGCAATATAAAGAATCATATCTAGTAGGACTGAGAGTATTCCCAGACTCTTTTATAGCAGTATTGATGTATCAATTACATTTAACTTGGAAATAAAGTGATGTTTTGTTTAGCAGTCCAGCCAAGTTTCATTTTTATGACTTATGCAAGCAAAAGTGAGTGATAGCAAAGATGCTGGTAGGGTTTCACAGACCAAGAGATATTCTTATCATTCTGTTCAATTTCTTAACATAGAAACTGTAAATTCCTGCCTGCATTCTGTGGTCCATGTGTTTATGGACAAAGAACAGCTGCGGTTATCACTACCAGTTGTATAAAATACTCTATAGCAGAAATGTGTGAGTCTGCCAGTTTGGTCGTTCCCAGTCTTCGTGTCCAGGATGGATTCTTAGGAAGGCATGCCCCATGGGAAGCCATTTACAGGACACCTAAGTAGGCTAGACTTCACATCTTCCATGAGATCTGAAATTAATTGTGTTCAAATGAAAAGTACTCAATACTGTGCCAGATCAATAATTCGGTTCTTTTCAATAGCAACAAGGAGAAAGGATTCTGTTCATTCTTATTTTTCTCTTAGGCATTGTTTTTCTTCTCTTTCATCTTTTCACAAGTCTTTCTTGCTGGTATTTCTCAGGTGTGTGTGATGATATGACATACCAGTTGTAGAAGAAGTAAAAATTGGCATATCAGTTAATTTATTTTCAATTCCTAGGAAAGCAAGCAATTTATTCTCTGCAGGGGGAGCTCTTCAAAATGTTTTAAAGCAATAGAAAGCAGAAATTAAAGGAATGTAAGTAGTTGAATGGCAGTTTAATCTGGTGACTTTTTGGTTTGAAGTTAGTTAAGTGATCTCGTAGGTGTCAGTTTTCCCTCCAACCAGGGGCAAGGAAGGTAAGAGCTGACAGGAACACGCTATGGTCTTATTTTCTTAGCAGATATAGAATTGTGGAGACTGTCCAGGCACATAATCTTGCAGAAGAAACAAGCAAAGAAAAAAATGTATAAACCACATTTTTTCTTCCATAACAGATCTTAAATTGTCAGTAATGAGAAGTAATTCATGGTGAAAGATAATTTGAAAGCAGGGTATTATGTGTAGTGCAAACTACAATCTTGCACATCAGTTCAGCATTTCTTTTTATAGTGCTTATTTATTTTTTTAAAATCTCTTAAAATTATGAAGTTCTTCAATATTTGTATATACCCTTTTAATCCAAAACTGTAATTGTGTTTGTTTCCCTCCTCCAGCTATTGATAGGCTATGAAAATGGGACTGTTGTATTCTGGGACTTACGATCTAAAAGAGCTGATCTGAGAGCTTATTATGATGAGGTAAGCAATTTACATTAATTCAGAGAAACTATTGTTCAGCAGTTTGTCATATGTCTTGTCAAGCAGGTAGATATTTATCTTAAGGCATTGCTTGTTCTGGAAGTACTGTTTGTGCTATGCTTTTGAACAAGTTACTGACAAAATTAATCAAAACCTGAAATCTCTAGTTCTAATGCATCAGGCTTTTGTGAGTGTACTATGACATGGAGTCTCTTCCCCTTGATTCTGACAAGTTCATCAGCTTCAGTGTGGGGATCCTTAGTTGGACAGAGTGTGGTAGTGAGCTGACCTGAGATACAGCTATATTGGGAATTATATAATTATCTTTACTGTGTATTACTAGAACATTAATTAGAATGAAAGATAGATTAGTCTGTAGGGCTATTGGTCTATTGTAGGGCTATTACCTAGTACTCAAGATCTGATTAAAAGGTTTTCAAAATTGTATTCTCATAGTTTTATCAGACAATTGTCTCTTGCCATTTGTAAGCCAATTGTATCAACCACAGACACAGTTCTTTTATCAATAAACAGGCTGTTTCAAAATCAGATATATTCCTAGTTATTAGGATTTTAGTACTAGCCCTAGGGAAAAATCTGCTTTGTTCTGACAGCCCTTCTGTAAAGTTCACCATGGGTGAATGTGAATGCAGCTACAGCTCAAGGTAGGAAAGGACATTTTCTTTAAAGTGGGCCAGGCAGTAATTGGTTTCCTTTAGTTCTCTTTCCTTCTTCATCTTGCCACCTTACTACATGTAAGGAGTAGACACATTTATACACACTCTAAAACGTAATTCTGAATATATCTGAATCCTGCACTCTTTCAGGCCTGTTTTCACAGACACATTAACGCTACACTGAGCTTCAAGGTTAAGATTCTGAGCATCCACATAGCAGCTGTTCTAAAGGACAGGGTAATTTGGAGTTCAAACAGACTGGTACTTAAGCCTCAAGACATGCCTACTAAAGTGACAGTCCACCTGTGCATACACTTGAGAAATTGCACCTGTTCTGTTACTTAAGGCTGGACAACTTTTTCCTTTTACAAGTCTCCTGGGGGGATCTGTTCACTCATTGTCCTCTCTTGTGCTCAGAATGAGACTACATAAAACAGGATCTTCATAATACTGTTTCCTTTTTTTTCTTTTTTTTTTTTTTCCATTCTTGTTGGAGACAGAGTGGTAGGGTGTTGAAAATTTCTCATACAATTTAGTTGGTCCACATTTTTCAGTATCGTCCTCAGGAATGTTTTTTGGCCTTTTTATTAGTCATGTGGTTTCCTCCTCAGTGGTTACTTGCTGTGTCATTACTGCACTTTGTGCAACTTGTGATGGCTTGCTATCGTCTACTGAAATAGTTGCAAAATTCTTACTTTGTCTCTAAAAGGGTTGTGTGACTAGCCATTGTACTTTATTCCAGACTTTCAGGCTCCAGATTGATAATGTTCCAGATCTGCTAGGATTTCCCTAGGGAGCTCCTAAAAAGGGTTCCTTTTTAAATCCTGCGTTATATAGCTACTGTGAGTCACTAATTATTTGTTTGGCATGTGCCACTTAGTATTTGGCACCAACCCAAGTTTTCAAACCCAGGCCTCTTCTTACAGATTGATCACCTAAGATCACAGTCCAGAAAACATTGTTCCTGCTCCCCTTCACCGTTCTATCTGGACTCATGCAAGGCCTCTGTGCACCATGACGCCTGACCAATCTTTCATTATCATTGTTCTGGCACTGAGCCAGCCAGTTGAAATTGCAGGTTATCTCTCAGGTCTCAAGATAAATTACTGTAGTGTTCTGTATCTTCATTGAATACCAAAGTGCCTCTTTGAATGGGGTCTGAATAAAATTAATCCAGCCTCATTTTTCTTGCTGTCATTATGCTTTCTTTAGCACCAGTTTTGAAACTAACTTAGTCACCCTGTTTGATGGTGAAAGAACTGGAAATCTCATCTAACTCACCACTTCCTGTTCTGGCATCTTTAAGGATGGTCAGATGGAATGATCTTTTCTGGCTTTTCAGTGGAGCAGATACTTCTGGTTTGGAACAAAAATTCCCTGGCACCAGGCTTCTCCGTTAGCGCTTGGTGTGTACTGTGAGAAACACCTTATATTCTTGTCTTTGATGGACTGTGAGTGTTCTCACCAAGGCAAGTTCTTTCTTCTCTGTAATCTTCTTCAGATAGCTGTCCAGCTTGGTAATGTCATTCAAAATAAATGTCAGCACCCTCAAGACTCCATCCGAATACTCACCCTTTCACAGGATAGAGCCTCAACTGAACTTCTCCTGTGTTACTCTTGGTAGCATTGGCTTTCAGTCTCCCCAGACGAGCTGTTGAGAAGGAGGCTCTCTGTTGTTAGCCACATCTGTAGAACTTGTCACTGTGTAGCACAGGAGTGAGAAGTTAACAGCATGTATTTTTTGATACAGAAGAGGAAGGGAGGCTGGTAACTGATTGCCTATCTACAAGTTTAAATATTCTTCCTTTTTAAGTTCAAGATGGGGACTGTATCTGCTGACATTCAATTGTTACAGAGAGGAATAGTTTCATATCTCATGTATTAAAATATATTTCTTTTCATACAGACACAGGAAATGCTTTCATTTCATTGTCAGCGAGAGCTATTACTAAAAGGCATCTTCCATTCAATTTTTTTACTGTGTTGAGTGCTGGTTTTTTAATTGAGGTCTTAGAAGTAGTGGACACTCAGGTCAGATAGAATAGGTCCTCTTTATTTGCACACTTGAACAACTGGCTAACAAAAGGATCATCAAGAGATAACAGTTCTCAGTCCACTAGAACATCACTACTGTGAAATCTTGCCTGTCCTTTCTAGGCTGCATGGCATTGTCATACCAGTGTGATGCTTCTCATTACATGAGACTTGCAGACATGGATACGAGACATACGTTGCAGATATCTCCTCAGAATGCGGGTAATCTTCTGACAGGGAGATGAGTTCTTTCCTACAATATTAGCAGGATCTGTCCAATACTTGCAGAAGTATGCCCTTTCATTTTCCTTGCTGTCCAGATTAATGACATGGAAACATTGCTCCTAGAATAAACATCTTGCTGAGACAATCTAATAGTTTGTAAGTGGTGGAGCTGAAGACTCTGCCCGCTGTTCACAGACCTGCAATTGCAGCTTCTGCAGCTGCATTCCTAACTCTGTCTTCGTCATGCTGTACTTCATGTCTTGAAGGCTGGGAACCTTTCATAGATAAAACATGTATGCATATTTCAAATGAGAGAGCTTCTCACCAAGGATAGAAAAGACTGTACAAGTTGCATGATCTGGAACTTCCCTGCTTGGTGGCCTTGTAAGCCTGTATCTTCCCTTTAAAGCTTCTTCCTGATGGTTTACTCACTGGAGCTAAAGGTAATCCTGTCTGTCTTTTAGCCCCACTGATGACCAGTTAGAGGCTGCCTCAGTTCACCAACTCCTGATACAAGGAGTTTCTGTTTTCTTCTCTACTGTGTCAAAGCTTCTCAAGAGACTAAAATGTTCTCGCTTGTGAAGCGCTTGGTCCCAGAGTGGAGCTTGAACCTGCTGCTAAAGAATCTTGTGTCTGATCTTCAAGATGTCAGCTGCAAATTTATTTCTTTGTGTGGATGATGATTGTCATCTCAGTGGTGATGCATATGAGATACTAAGGCCCTTTCAATCAATACTCACATATGATGCCCTTTATAAAAGGCTTTCCTTGCAAGCGCTTTTATAAATTCCCTCAAAAGTTTATTTCCATCAACTGGTATAAAAAGAGAGCATATAAACAAGACAGATCCTTCAAAGGATTCTCAAGTTGTTACGGATAGTTGGCAGACCCAGAAAAACAGCCGTCTTCATACACAGACCGTCTAAAAGTTTGATGGGTTGTGTCAACGCACATTCAGAGCTTCCTGAAGCATAGTCGTCATTTTTCATTAGAACACATCTCCAAAATGAAGCTGCAGAGTTCACAGAAACATTTGCCGAATGATATCTCCCTACCTTTATCAAGCACTATGCCATTATGGAAGTATCAAATAGGATGTGGCCCTTGCTGTAATGGTCCTGCAGTACTGCTAACACAAATGTTTGTTAAGATTCAAGCAATAGGATAAGATGAGTATGGTGCTTGTACAAAATATGGTTAAAAGTGGTCCTGCAGTCCCCACGAGTTCTTCTCAGTGGAGGAGTTTTGTGGTTGGGAAGGAACTGAAATGGTGTTGGGCACGCTGAATTTTAGTACATGCTGAGTATGAGAGAAGATAGAATATATATGCAACCACTGTGGGTATTGCAGAAGGAGAAACATACCCAATCTGGAGTGATATGCTTTATGTGCATACACTGTGTGAACATTCACATGAGTCACCCACTGTGATGAACTCCTGTTCTGAGTAAATAATTGCTCCTTTTTTTGTGTGGATGCTAAAGAAGCGGATGAGAATGGTAGACATATTCTAGCAGAGGGAAAATTAGGAACTTGTTCAGTACCACTTTTCAGTATTAGTTGTGACTCCCAGCTGAGACCTTAAAAAATGATTCTAAGTATTTCTTGCCCATTTCGGGGCACAGTCTAACAGGTGAGTTTGAGCTGCTGGTATGCCAACTGTCTGTGACAGGAGCATTCCACCTCAGCTCCACTCAACATGAGGTTTATGCTGGCAGGTGGCACCTGGTAGCTGAGCGGCAGTTTAACAAGCAGCTTGGTACAATTTTCAGCTGCTCCTGCTCAGACACAGTTAGCGACTGTAACCATGTGAAATGTGTGATAACACATCAAAAGCAGATTCAAATTTGGCATGATAGCAAGCATGAATGAGCTCATGTCAGAATTAATTTGCACGAGGATAGACAAGTGAAGCAGCGCTCCCCGCAGATCTAAGGTTCTTACTACCCGAGGGCAGCGGCATTGGACTCTGCATGAACCATCTTTCTGTGTTGTCTTCTGTTGCTTCAGTTATAGTTTTGTATCTTCTGGGTCTTTAAGAGGAATGGTGTGCCAACCCCCCTCTGGTAGGTAGAAGTTTGAGTGACACCCATTATGTCACTCGAAGAAAAATATCTAGAGTTCACTTTGTTCAGCTCAGTTAAGCATTTATTGGCACGACGAGCTTACTAGTGTGTTGTCAAAGCTTTCACATACAAGGCATGTCAGATCGCTGTTAAAACGTCTGGCTCATCTTAATGCAAAGGCTCGTTTATGGCTATGCTGTCCAGCCTCATGAGCTGCGTAAAGTTTTGGTAAAGGGTCACAGCCTTTTCATTGGTTTCTTCTGATATTCCCTCCAGACCATGAGCCGTTATCAACCGTAACAATCAATATACTTATTAAAAGAGGAAGACCAACAGGGACTTTTGAATAGTGACCAGTAGCGCTTAGGTTTATTTCTTGTCAGCTTAAGCAAAATTGATATGAACAACTCCAATGCTGACTTATGAATACCCAGGCATGATTGTAAAGTGATTTGAATAAATCAGGTAAATGGCCATATGCAATTGTAAGTGCATGTAGGGCCTTAGCATTTTCTGGGTTGCAAAAATGGAAATTTATTAAACTGCATTCAAAAATAGGTCTCTTATTTACGTTTACATAAAAACATATTGTATGTTTCGCTAATTTGGCAGCTAACATTTCTGGAAGGGAAATGGATTCAAGGGAAAATTCTATGAGTTTGTGCTTCTGAGGGGAGTGTGTGAGAAACTGTGGTATACAATGAATCAATACTTTGTTTCGTCAGAAAATGGCTTTTGTTGGTTTCCAGCACATACCAGTGAAAATGAAGGACTTACACCATTATCCTTTCAGCTAGTTTGATGTAATTATGCATATTTCCAGGCAGTTCCACTAATTATGCACGAAATTCTAAGAACGGACTATTAATTTTTGAAGTGTTGCTTTCTGGCATGCGTAACATTCATCATGTGGTACTCGCATTATGTACGTAGGAGTGTGATATTCCTCTGAAGCACTGTCTGTTCCAAAAGTATCTTACATCATTGTTTTGGTAATTTCCTATGTCAGTGAAACAATCCTGCTCTCTTTAGTGGTTTTGGTTTTATATTAAACATCCCAGATTTCTGTGTACTGGCTCTGAAGCTTAAGTATGGGGGGGAGTGGAAATTACTCGAGAATGGAGTGCTATTTCTACTTTTCCTAAATAGCCCTCTGGGGAAGACTGCATATGTTGTATGTTACCTGTAAAACTTGTTAGATAGAATTCCCTGTATGTTTGTCAGATGAAATACTTCTAAGGAGAGCTATCGGATATATTACAATTGCACTGTATGTCCCTTGTTCTTATACTTTTACCTTAATACCCTGTTCCTTCAGCTTTGGTCTGATTCAGTACAGGCTTTCTTACGTTCTTGTGTTATGTTAGCATTTGTAATGAATCCTTTTGCTTGACTAGCAGATTACAGCCATTGGTTACTAAAAAAAGTGCTGGTGATGGACTTTAGACAAACAAGAACCATCGAACTGTTGATATACCGTTAGATTAATATAATCCAAAGTCATACATTGAAATATCATTAGCGTAAACACTGTATTCCATTTCAGTCTCAAGTTCTTCTTTCATTTCTGTAGGCTATTCATTCTGTTGCTTGGCATCATGAAGGAAAACAGTTCATGTGCAGTCACTCTGATGGCAGCTTGACCCTATGGAATCTGAAGAGTCCTAACAGACCATTCCAGACCACAATTCCACATGGTAATTTTGACAGTTAAAATGTATAACTAAGAAGCAACACAATATTCTCCATGTTGTTTGCTAGTATCTATGTTTATTTCATTTTTTATTGTAGCCCAGATCCGGAGTTGCTTCTTGCATAAATATTTTAATCTGCAAAGTAGCTGCAAAGTATTATAAAAATCAGAGAGCAATTTTGATCAAACTTTTTTTTTTTCATTGGTATCATAAATATGTCTTACTGTTTAATATTGCTTTAATGTCTTCTTTTATCCAATTCATCTTAATGGTCTACTGCTGGTTTTTGACACCCTCAGGCTATGGGATTTTAACATTTCTTTCTTTTATATTTTGTACTTATGTGCTTGTATCTGCAATTTTCACAAGAAATAATACATTTTGTACAAGGCACTGTGTTGCTTGTTACAGAGATTGTACAGGGCTTCCCAAGTCACTGCAGTGAAGAATTTAAAAGAGTCATATTAAGAAATGGCTGTATCTTTTATGGCTGGGACTTTATATGCCATTTCTTCCTATAAATGAGGTAAAAAGGTATTGACTCTACTGCAAATCAATACATTACAAAGGAGCCTCACTGGGTGGAGAGGGAGGGAGAAGGGGAAGGCAAGATCTATGTAGCCCAGAAAAGTTTTAGCATTTTCTTAAATTTCCTAATTTATTTTATCAATTTTAGTCATAGAATTGTACTTTATGTCTAATCCCCAGCTCAAAACAGGCCTGATTAGATCAGTTAGGTCAGGGCAGCATCCAGTTGATACTGGACACTTGAACTCTTCCAACAACAAATTGCACAACTTCTCTGGACGTCTTCCAGTATTTCATGACCCTCATGGTACAGATTTTTTTGCTAATATCTAACCAGAATTCCCCATGTCATGACTTGAGTCCTTTGCCTCCAGTCATGTCACTGTGCACTTCTGAGAACATCACTGGAACCTCTGGCTCCATCTACGCTGTATCCTCCGATCAGGTTGTTGTTGAAAGCAAGCATAGGCTTTCCACAGTAACAAAAGCAAAATTTTTTTTGTTTGCAAGTGACTTTTCTCTGACTGGAAGAAAGTACTGAGCCATAATTAACCAAGAACCCATGAATTTCAGTTGTATGCTTCATTTAATTTTATCACTCAACTAGTTATACCCCAGAGCGTGTAACATTTTGTCAACAAAAGGAATTGAGTCAATCTGAGAACGACTTAGGAAAAAGTTAAGTTGTTTATGGTCATAATGTGTTCAGAAAAAAAGGCGTACATTTGGTCAAGTTTATTAATTATTAGTTAAGTTTCATCCTTCTCAGTAATCTACATGGGTTTTAGATGTCTTTGAAGTGTGGTCTTTGGTCCTTTAGATGCCTGTGGCAGTAAAAACATAAAGCCATAATAACTGTAATTAATTCAGACAAATGCATATTTTACAAAGATAGGAGCTAATGCTTATCATGTTCTGTAGCTTTAAAGTTCCATTATCTTACTGCTTATACAGTTGCTTCAATGTGTATGTTTATTTTGATAGTTCTGTTATCATGATGTTTTAATACAGTTTTCATCTTTCTTTCCTTAGGAAAAATTCAGAGAGATGGAAAAAAACCTGAATCTTGTAAACCAATTCTTAAAGTAGAGTACAAGACCTGTAAAAACAGGTATGGTTTTAATTCTGTAATTAACTCAATGTTACCTTCCTGAATTAAAGTCCTTTTAAAATCTTTCCAGCTTTCTTCTTGCAAAGCTATTTATTTTTTAAAGGTACTAAACCTGTAATGTAAACTTGTATGTACTATGTAAACTTACAATTATTATGTTGGGTTTTTTTAATACAGTGAACCATTTGTGATATTTTCTGGTGGATTGTCATATGATAAGGCTTGTCGAAGACCAAGTTTAACCATCATGCATGGGAAAGCAATTACAGTTCTTGAAATGGATCACCCTATAGTTGATTTTTTAACTCTTTGTGAAACCCCATATCCAAATGGTGAGTTTATTAAGTAAAACACAGTTACAGAAAATATAAAGGAAGTGATCTTCTCTCATACTTTAATTCCATTCCAGGGACTTCCATTCCACAATTGTCTCCATCTCAAGAAAACCACATCACTGAAAGTAGCTGGACCTTGTTTGCGTTCTCAGTGTAGGAAGCAAGCAATATCTGTACAATAAAGCATGCATAAATGTCCAGATATAAGCTTGAAACACGTGGGCTAGTGTGAGGAAATATTGCTATTAATCAAACATACGTGCTTATATTTCTGACGTTTTTCATGAGGCTGGAAATGTACAGATTGCTAAATTATTGAAGATTGAACTATCACTTATCTGCAAAAAACTTCTTATACTTCAGCCTGAATTGAACTGTTAGAAGTATTTTGCTGCATATTGTGGGGCTTCCAAATTCTGAAGTACATTCACAGCAAATTCCAGAAAGTAAATTAAGAAAAGTTTTAAGTCAAAAAGAAATTGAGTTTAAGCATTTTAAGCTCTCAAGCAGAAAAATAAAATAAATCCTATATACATAGCTAAATCAAATACATATTAAAAACATTTAGTAAAGATAAAGTGTATATTTGTTGCAATGTCATGCATAAATTTAATCTTCAGTTATCAAAGTTAGTTTGGGCCTTCATTTAACTGTGTCAAATACAGTGACACTTCCCAGTACTAAGATTTTGTAGCCCCTACCCCAGCTCGCACACTAATAATCAAAAATTTTGGTTTAACCTGTGTTATTCATAGCCTTGGATAAAAACAGGCCACAGATAACATGTATTCGTAGCTGGCCTGATAGGAAGGTAAATCACTCGCTGTCAACTTACTCAGCCTTTTGGCATCAGCCAGCTGAAGAGTGTACTCTGAGCTTGCACACGCTGGAATGTTTTGCTGCTGTTGAAAAGAGAGTCATGGTTTCACATTTATATTTTTTAAGTAACTTTTATCCTATGTAAACTAATGGACCCTGTGCATCAAGGGAAGCATTTATTTGTCATTTTGATGGTTTATTTTTGATAAATGAAAAAAGCGTTGAATAAAACCCCAAACAATATAATCCCCTAAAGAGTGTATGGGAGGAAGGAGCGTGTCAGTATCTGAACTGAACACAGCAGACTTACAGGATTCCTTTGGAATATTCCTTTGGAATCACTTTGGAAAGGAGGGCGTTGTGTATCATCAAGTGGACTGGACCAGCTGTTCACAATCTGTTTTTGAAGAACAGTTACATACAGTAGAAGTACTGGACAGCAAAAATACATTTTCTGTATAATAATTGAATTCAGCAATGCAGTGATACGCACAACTTATTCATATTGTTTTTCTTTACTTCCAGTATGCCATCATGCTGGCATGCCATAATAGCCAATTCTATTTCTGCTACGTACGTCGATCCGCAGTAGTGCCGCAAAGTAATTTCTCAGTTCCTCTCTGGCCCTACTTTGCAGATACGCCTAGTGTGTGGTTATGTCTAGGATTTGTACCTTAAAACTTTTGTTTAATATATTGTGAAAGTTCAGAGAACATAAATATGACTTGCTTGTTTAAAATGACTAATAGGAGAATTCCATGTCTTTTATACTTGATTCCTCACTTACAGAATTTCAAGAACCCTATGCGGTAGTTGTGCTTTTGGAAAAAGATCTCATTGTTGTTGACCTGACACAAAGCAAGTAAGTATGAAGTCTTATACGAAGCTATTTGTGCATCTTAACTGTCTGGCAAATGATGATAAAAATGTTACCATGCAATGTCATTTTACTATCAAAAATCATTCACTCTTGGTAATAATTCACTCTATATGTTTACCTCCACCTTAAGAGCTAAGATCAGCTATTCAACAGGAACTTGGGATAATATTTAAGTTTGGAAATACATCTAAATCTGAAGTCCCTTCAACATAGCCCTCAAACATTCACTCAGCATCGAAGTTAAGTAGTACTTGGTCACTATGACCTGAATGTGTGTTTTGGAAACCGGATTCAACTACTACTTACATGCATGCCTAACTTCACTAGACTCCACAGGGACTACCACTTAAGTATTTACTTAAGTATCTTAATAAATAATGGCATTGATTTGTAGTGTATCTGTGGGATTATTTAATGATTCAGTTGCTGCTTTAAATGACAAATAGTTCTTTCACATCCGAATCGATGTTCATGTCAAAGAGGAACTATACATCATGTAATGCATAATCCAGTTCTTATTATTTAGTTGTGCCTCCAACACTACCAGTAATATACATCCACATTCGCACTGGCGTAACGAGGAACAGATTTTTGCCTTTAATGTCTTGAAGCACTTTTAAGTGAATCATATTCTGATCTCGCTTACTTTCAAGAATAATTCAAATCATCTCAGCACTAGAAAATGGATGTAACTGAAATCAGAACCAATATTCCTATATTTTGAATTGTGAATAACTACGCCAGAAGCAAGGCCTTCCTTCTTAATAGAACGTCCAAACTGATGGAATTGGAAGTAAAATGAGATCTGTTTATTATGATATTGCAGTTGTTCACTGTAGAATCAGTAGTCCACGAGCCCAATAAGCTAAGTTGCTCAACATAAAATCCACAATTGTATAAGTAGTTCTTAGGTCATAGTATATATCATATCCATGAACCTGAAGCTTCTAGAAAATGTGTCACTGCTGTATAAATAAGATTTTGAGATGTTGGGAAAATAGTTCCTAATCCTCATTCACACAAGTAGTCCTATTAGCCTTAGGAACTATTCACATGAATGGATATTTATGTTACAAGAGGATTCTTGTCACAACAGTGGAATTTTTATATCTTTGAGTAACTAGACATTATTATTATTGACATTAAAAACAATACATATGTTTGAAGAAATAAGGGAAGATGTACCTTATTAGTAATGATTTTACTTAGATTGTTATACACTTTGATATAACAATATATTTTCTTCTATGGCTCAGTGTGTCACAGTGCTTCTAATAAATTGTCTTCCTTAACTAGTTTTCCAATCTTTGAAAATCCATATCCTATTGACATTCATGAGTCACCTGTTACCTGCACAGAATATTTTGCGGACTGTCCTCCAGATTTGATTCCTGTACTCTATTCTGTGGGAGCAAAACATAAAAAGCAAGGATACAGCAATAAGGTAAACAAATATATTTTTTTTTTAAACAAAGAAGGTAGATGTACAACCTGTGTTTCTGTAACATCTTACCAAATTGTATTCATTTTACTTCATTAATAATCACTTCCAAGTTGGTCCAATCAGCAGCTTAGCAGCATGCTTATGTCCTGATATTTGTCCTCAGAAACACCATCGCTTAAGCACACTAGTGACCATTATATAGGACTTAATCATTAGGCTGCTGGAGTTACGCCAGATCAGATTGAGTTAAAGGAGAGCCAGCAGTTTGAATTTGTCTGGGTAAATTATCTCTATCAAAGAAAAAAGTGAAAACATTGTAACTGAAAGAAGTTAGCAGAAGAGCTTCAGTGAAAGTTGAGGGTTGACAGCCCGTCTGTGAGATTTTTATTAAATAGGGACATTAATAATTATTTTACTGAGCTACCAAAATCTTAATATAATGCTTTTAGAAATAGGACAAGCTGCAGAAATAAAAAGAGGAAATGCAATTATTTTATAAATTTCAAGCATTAATCTGTTTTACGTTTTGACTAGAACCAATCCATCATAATAAACTAATTAGAAAAAATATTGGGTAAACAAATCAGACATCATCAGTTTTCTATTCATATTAACAGTATTCTCCTTGGAGCTGCCTTGTTTTCCATGAACTGAGAAACTGGGCCCTATCTACTTCTTTTGGATTTTGATTCAGCAACCTACTTCAGAAAATATTTTTTTTTCTCTTATTTGAATTTGTCTGCTTATCTGTCCTTACCTCATATACATAGTTTCCCAAACTTTTCACCACCTACCTGTATTCCTTGTACACTCTCTTGATCCCTTGCTTTATTTGTGTACATACAAATATACATTCTGAATGTAGATAGCCACTCATTTGCCCCCCACCCAATTCTGTACCCACAAGCATCCACTCCAAGTATCCAGATAACCAGTTTGTGCTCCCAGGTTTTTTCCACCCACTTGTACTCCACACACAATCTCGCTGACTCTGCACGCATGTCATTCTTCACATCCTGTATCCATACATGTCAGGCTTTAGGCACAGACCAGCATTTCGTTCTACCAGCCTAGACCAAGGAGGAGAATGGGAATCTTGCCACTAGTAAGCAAAAGGCAGAGAAAGAGATGATGATTTCATACCTTCTGTAGAAGTTGCATTCCCTTATCTCATATGTCATGGCATCATGCTCAGATACTTGTTTCTGGGCTAGCTTCTTCAGTAGTCTTCATCTTCAAAATAGATTCTCAGTCTATTCAGTGCTCTACAGAAAATCCAAGAGCCAAGCAATCTGAAAAAAGTAGCAGAAATGTTTGTTACTCCTTCCTCTAGTTCTTAATTTGGATTGTTGAGTGTCAGCTATGCAGAACTATTTTAAAAACATAGAACTTTAATTGATAACATAAAAACGTTATTAAGTTTTAAAAGCCTTAATTGATAATATTAAAATGTTAATAAGCTTTAAAAGCCTTGAATGCTACACATTTTTGTTTCTTTTGAGTTGTATTGCTTTTTGGAGGAAGATGTTGTCTACTCCTGAGTTTAAAAATTAACCAAGCAAGATTCATCAGAATTAGTTCTGATCTCTGTACTCTTGTTGTTTGCTTAGGAGTGGCCTATCAGTGGTGGAGCATGGAACCTTGGAGCTCAGACTTATCCTGAAATCATTATTACAGGGTGAGAATGAAATTGAGGATTGGTACTTTTAAAATGTTAATGTCTATAGCTTTCGATTGTGGGTTAGCTATGGGTAAGAGTTGACCCTTCACGGAGCGTGCATATCCTGTCGTCCTCATTTGAGGTATGTGGGTTTTCCCCTTGTGCAAAGTCACCAGAGAAATTCCCATTTGCTGTAGAAAACAGAATTTTGTACTCGCGGATGAGCTATCATGAAGAATTACCATTGGAGACCCCAGTGTTAGACAGCAAGTCTATATACTTGTGAAGATGGGGTCTTTGGAAAGGAAAATCCGTTGGAAGATAATATTTTGGTCTTGAAGGGCATAGAGAACAGCTTTAAAAAGGGGAGCAGCTGTTCTGCTGTAGCTGTTGTCCTTTGGCCTTCTGGAGACATGGTATCTAGGGACAGTTTGGGAATTATTTTAATACCCCAGCGTTAGCGAGGGTGTGGTGTGCTGGGATGAATTTCACCTTGTGAGTGGAGAGCCAGCCCCTTAGCAAAGAGGCATAGAAGGGCTCAGATTGCAGTAGAAGCCCCGTGAGCAATGCCTGATGGATTTTCAAGGGGCCATGCTGTAAAACAGAAGCTGTTCAGCTGTGATGCGTTCTGTTTCCCTCTGGTCTCATCCATACTGATGATAGCAATATACTTGATAAATTGTTATTATCAATGATACTTCACACCTGTTTTTAAAAATAAGATGATTATGTGTACAATAGTACCAATAAGGTGATGAAGGGATTATTCTCATTTTAAACAGAAATGTCTGCTTTCTCCAGCTTTACTTCAGGGATGATTTTATGTTGTTAAAATAAACACAGCTGTAAGGTATTAAGCAAAACAAAGTTATTCTCTGTCCTTTCAAAGTTCATTATACATGCCATTTTTTGAGTGCGTAAGTTTGACGCTGGCCCACTGCAAAGCCAAAAGTGCTGTAATTTTAACTTGTCATTAGCACGGGAATTAATTTCTTGCTGTTGGGATCTTAAAATTCATTGGGGGCTTGGTTGTCAGGAGGAAATGCATGAAGAAGTGTTTTATTAATCTAATCAAACTAACAACAAAATATTTTATTATAGTGAGTATATATATATCGTTATACATTGTCAGTAAGGTATGGAGAGTTACAACGTGAGCAAAATACAGTTGTTCTGCTTGTATTTATCACTCACTGAAAGTAGAAGATGGTTTAGAATTGCATCTTGTTTTAACACATTTAATTTTTATATTTTTTTTAAGCCATGCAGATGGATCAGTAAAGTTTTGGGATGCTTCTGCCAGTAAGTTTCTAAAGTTCACTTTTATATAATGCTGAAAAATCATACAGGCATATATGTGTAACATGATATTTAACAGTATGAGTAGTAATACCTGGGATGATATAATTAGGAATAATGAGGTAAAATTAAGCAATGGACAAGGAGAAAATGAGGATTTCCAAAGCCTCATTTCACAAAGGAATTTTACATAGGCATGTAAACTGAACATGACTGAGAGTTGGTTTTTTATTATGTAATTTGTCTATTTGGAAATGAAGGAAGAACAGATATATGCTGCTTAGAGGTTACATCTTCCAGTATTTTCAAGTTATGGTGAACACCAAAAAGAGAAAAATTCATGAGGTCAACAGGAGTTTATCTGCAAAGACAGAGGTTTGAGAGAGCTTTAATATGAACAAAAATAGGATAATTACTTTTATTTAGAGAAGCAGTGTGAGGCATTAGACCTTGTCTTGTGCATATTTCATTACATACGCTCTTGATAAGAATATGCAAATAGAGGCATTAAAGTTAGGGTGAAACAATACAACCTGTTGCAAGACCCCAAAGCATTCGGTGTGTACACTGCACAGAACCAGTGTCCTAGTCATTTCTTCTTTAATTCTGGCAGGAATGGGGAAAGGAAAAAACTCATAGGAAACATAAACATAACCCACTAATCGGTATGTACATGCTGCAGTAGGAATTTTTCTTAATGATAAAAGCCTAGATGATCATGAATATTCACAATCCCTTCAACAGTAATGGGACTTTCAGTGCATCTCTCATGTCCTGGTCTTAGTCCTGCTTTTCAGGGCATGTACTGCATTACCGGTACCACACATTACCGGTAGTTTTTATTTACAAGGTTTTAATTATTACAGAGTTTTATTATTTACAAGGTCTTAACTTTTTTAATAGAGTTCAAATGTAATTTGAGATTTCATAGCAAACACAATATCCTACTGGTATCTCAAGGCACAAAATACTTCACTTTTAGACATACTTTAATTGTGTAATTTTCTGTCTGAAACCACACATTTGTGGGAGACAGGGAATTACTAAGCCACCGAAGCAGTTTTCCAAATGTATCTTTGCTCAAAAGCCATTGCTGTTTCTTATTTGCCCCTGTGCAGATGGTACCCAGTAATTCACAGGAGCATAGAAAGCCTCACCTTGTACTCAGGCCCTATGATTCTGTAATTCTTCCAATCCTAGTGCGCATGGACCCATGATGTCTGATTTAAAGTGCCACTCTAGATTTGCCACTGGGACTGAGGGCATCCTGAGACCTCTTCCACCACCGCAGAAGGCAGGAAGAATTGCATATTCATTACGGAAGCACTTGCTGTAGTTTGTGAAAATTCCGTAGTGTTTTATACGCTAAAACTTCCAAGAATATAAAAAAAGGATACGCTGAAACTCCTGAACCATATCTGCACTACAAAATGAAAATGTAATTTTGCTGTGTTTGTCATCCGGTTACGTAACTAAAACACCGTTCTTTCATCTTTTTGTTGCTCTTGTTACACGAGTTAGCTAGACTGATCTACCACAATTACACTAACATATGTAACAGCTTTGCCTTTATGTATATACACCCCTTTATAGGTGCTGGGCCTGACTGACTTTTTCTGACGTTATGCAGTTATTAATTAAGGACGCTGATAAATTAATGTCAAAGTAGTAAAAAAGAGGGAGGAATGTCAATAAAACAAAATGGGGTTAATTGGAATCCTTCCTTTACCTCCAGAATTCACTGCAGTGGAGTTCTAGCCTTGACAAAGGCTTCTGGATGTTAAAGTTTTACATACAGGTAGAAATACAGATATACTTACACTAGTAAAGAAATTCAAAACATTTTAGAACTCCTGTTTGTTCAGAAAGTCTTTGTGTTGCCCAGGCCACCGGGATACTTTCCTAATGTTTTCTCTTGAAGTGCCATACAGTCTTTACATTCTAGCAAGACAGTAACTTCAGACAAATGAAATCTTAGTTTCACGTTTGTCCTGGTTTTAGCTGGGATAGAGTTAACTGTCTTCCTAGTAGCTGGTACAGTGCTATGTTTTGAGTTCAGTATGCGAAGAATGTTGATAACACTGATGTTTTCAGTTGGTGCTCAGTATTGTTTAGACTATAGTCAAGGATTTTTCAGCTTTTCATGCCCAGCCAGCGAGAAAGCTGGAGGAGCACAGGAAGTTGGCACAGGACACAACCAGGGCACCTGACCCAAACTGGCCAACGGTGTATTCCATACCATGGGACGTCCCATCCAGTATAGGAACTGGGAAGTGGGGGGCGGGGAATCGCCACTCAGGGACTGGCGGGGTGTCGGTCGGCGGGTGGTGAGCTATTGCCCTGCGCATTGTTTGTACGTTCCAATCCTTTTATTACTACTGTTGTAATTTCATTAGTGTTATCAGTATTAGTTTTTTCCTTTCTGTTCTATTAAACCGTTCTTATCTCAACCCAGGAGTTTTACTTTTTTTTCCCGATTTTCTCCCCCATCCCACTGGATGGGGGGGAGTGAGTGAGCGGCTGCGTGGTGCTTAGTTGCTGGCTGGGGTTAAACCACGACAACGTTTCATTAGGAAAATAGCAGCATTATCAGAGCCTCTCTGTAACATTGAGTATAAGCCCAATTATGGACATAATGGTTAACACACAGCTTTGACATCCTATTCCAGAAAGTACTAAGCGTTTCACTGACAAATATCCATTTTGGAAGTATTAAATACATTAAATACATATGCTACCAGTACTGTGTACCAGAATAATATTTGTATTGTATAATACCCATCATCTTTTCCTTTTGGGCCTTCATAAGGTTGTTTGTTATGCCACAATGGGAAAGAAAATGGGAACTGAGGAATTTTATAACTGATTTGCTTCATGTTAGTCAGTATTTTTTGTATGTTTTAATATATTACAGTTACTCTACAAATGTTGTACAAATTAAAAACATCAAAGGTCTTTGAAAAACAGAAACTGGGAGAAGGAAAAGCAACAGCTGAGATTGTGGAAGAAGATCCTTTTGCTGTTCAGATGATGTACTGGTGTCCTGAAAGCCGAATTTTCTGTGTGGCGGGAGTTTCTGCATATGTGGTGGTTTACAGGTTCAGCAAACATGAAGTAAATACTGAAATTGCAGTAAGTCCTTCAGAATTTTACTTTCTTATAAAAGAATATAATTTCTGAATCAAGTTGCCTTGCTGTGTCTGTACTCATGTACTTGAATAAAATACAAAATAACAAGCTGTATAAATACAGGTTTTGGGACATTCCATTTTAAGTTTTTTGAGAGAAATCTTGATCCTACGTAAGTTAGTGACAAAAATCTAACAGTTTTTGGGAGCCAACTTCACTTTTTTGATTTAATAGTAACATACAGTACTGATTTTATAGTTTGCATTTAAGACTATATGATACAGTAAATCTCTGTTGTACTTACCTGCTCTAAAAATACTGGCTGCTGTATGGTTTTATCAGGTGATATACATGGTGTACATACATAATAGTGCTCTTTTTAAGTCAAGTATTTCATCTCTTTAATTTATGTTCATAGTGTTTGTACTACAAGGGCACTGAAAATTATCACTACCTTTAACAAAATAAAAAGATTTATTTTTTTTTTCTGGCTTATGCTGACTTTGTTTCCCTAAAAATAGACACTATATGAAATGCCAGATTATTTATGGCTAAGCACTTGATATTTTTCTAAGCTTTCTGTTGCTTTATCCTGTTGAAATACTCGTTTTGCTGTCTTCATGTCTTAAGCAGTCACCTTATTTCAGGTAGAATCATACAGTTCATGTTCTTTTAACTGCACTGCAGTCACCTACTTATCATTGTTGTACAGCAAGTCTGACTTTGGTTTAAACCTTGCATTTTTGCACAGGAGCCACAACTACTGCTAACAATGTGGATGAACAGCATTTATAATGTAAAACATTCTTAAGTCTAAGAAATGTAATGGGAGACTACTCTTAAGACAAAGCGAAGCTAAACGTGGCTGCCTCTCCTTCAGGCTTGCCATTCTCTGGTGCTGGAGAATAGTTTGCAACTCTGGACATTCTTTCCAGAAAGTATTTCTTTGTGTCTGTCAGCTCTCAAGAAACCCCAGGGACTGACCCAAAATTTCCCTTACATTTTCCATCTTCCTCGATTACAGTTCTTTTCCTTTTCACACTGTTTTAATGTACTTCAGAAAGTCTATAGTTATAGCCTGGTAAAAAACATGTGTCGTTTTTGGCCTGTAGCCATATGTCAGCTGGTAAGGAAATTGATTACCTATAGCTGTTCTATTGTTTTTCTCTCGGGTTTTTTCCCCCAGAGGCAATTATTAAGCTAGCTGAACGTATCCTTTCAGGAAAGTTTTAAAACTAATGAACAGTAATTTCACATTACTGACCAGCTCATGTATAATGCTGCTAAAATTACTACATTTCTGTATTCTTACATTGTTCCACAGCAAATGTGCCTTATCTTTTATTACCTATCACTTCATTTCTTTTTTTTCCTGTCTTCTGTGGCTGAATTGCATCAGAACTAGTATTTTCTAAAGTGTTATAATATGTGCAATTTAACAGTTTCTCATGTTTCATCTGTAATTAAGAAGCATTTGTATGAGAAATTGTTCTCTGAAGAGTTGCTTTAATATTATCTAATCTTGACGGTACAGTCACCGAGTTCCCCTGGATTTTGTGCATCCCTGATATGGGCCTCATCTCTTGGTTTCTGCATTTTTGATGCAGGCATTCAAGACTTCACTCTTAAATGGTGGGGGTTTTCTTAATAGAAAGTATGGGGAGTCTTTGCTAGAAAATGTACCTGATTTTTGGCTGTCTGGCTTTGTCTATACTGAGACTGAGCTGGTCAGTCTCAGGATTTCTTTGCTGCCTGGGCTGAGCCCAAGCTCGAGCACTTGGCATCCTCCCTTCTCTAGCAACCAGTCTGAACTCACCTTGAGTTCAATCTACAAATCCCAGCATTTTAAGGACCCCTTGTTGGTTTGACTGCCTGACGTCAGTCTTGCAGTGTTATTGCTGTGGTAAATGGGAAGCATGGAGGCTGCTCAAAGGTTTCTCTGTGTAGCAGGGAAGTCCGCTGCTGAATATGCCTTAGAGGCATAGGCTGTGCCTGAGATTTCCTTGATGGAAGTATTATTTGCATCATTCCATATCAGATTCTGGAGGCAAGTAGTATGCATGAGACAAATTCTGCTTCGTATCCAACCTTGGAGTCACTGCCATAGAGTTATGTAAAAAGCATTTGCTGCTGTTCTCTCATCTGAAGCTACTCCATCCTGTCTCAAAAGGATATCTAGGTATCTATTAAACATGATCACTTTCTCAGTGATCAGTTTTTCCTCAGTGAAGCTCCTCTTCAAAGGTCTCGAGAAGACCTATAGGAAAAAAGTTTACTGTGGTTTGAACATAGAAAGCAGAATCAACGAGCCTAGTGACGGGATCTGCCAAAAAGATCTTTACGGTGTGTCAAAATAAATTGGTACAATAGGTCTGTACCCCTTCCAAGGTCCTGTTAAAGCAGGGACCAAAACATTAAAAAAATTCAGTCATGTTAGCAGCCTAAGTTTTTCCTTCTCTCTACAAATGGACAATAGCTAGAACTTAACAAAATGAATTTTAGTAGAAAAAGGAAGACACAAAGAAAAATGTCCAAAGAAGAATGATGCACTTCTAACATGGCAAGCAGAAGAACATACTCTTCAACAGTTACTTCAGTCCTGCCTGAAGATTAAACAGCATTATAAATTGTTTGGGTGAGCAGCAATTACTTCCAGGAGATTAGATTTTCCTGAACTCAATATTTCACTCATTAGCCTTTGAAGGCAAATGTTGTCCATAGTTTTTTTTAGCCGATTCAGGCAAAAAAATATCCATGCATTTTGCAAGGAGAAAACAAAAGTGAAATTTTGAGAAAGGACCCTTTCTCTTCTGGTTGAGCAGAATCACTTCTTTCTGAAATCTTACGTGTTTTAGCACAATGGTTGACAAATGGGAGAGCCTTCGGTACTGATCATTATTTCCTAATTCTCATAAAACCTAGGTATTTTCTTAATCTCTGTTCTGGTACAGATAATATCTCGGTGAAAGATCACTAAGATGGAGTTTGCAGTGTCTTACATCTGCAATTGCTTCTGATGACTTCAAGGTACCAGCACTGAAATTACTGTTCAGCTAGTAATCCCCAGATCTTATCTCTGAGGGCTGTGCCTCGGTTTTTATTCTTTTCAAAATGGGGATCTCCTTGGACAATTCGTGAGGTAGAAAGAATTGCCCAATATTTACTGTGATTCTTTGAGATGATGACTTACTGAGCTCCTTGTCCAGTTTCCTGTATGTTTTGGAGTCCTTCAGTTAAGGTTTCCTGAATTAGTGGAAAGAATCAAAGGGTGGTTGGGCATGGTTGGTCTCCTTTTCCCTATCTAGAGAGCCTAGAAGGAAGGCAAAGGCGAACTGGTTTGAAGTTTGCTTTTCAGAATCTGCCAAATTCATGTTCAGCCTAAGGAATATGGAATTCTGTGCTGTTATCTCTGATTTCCTGACCCCCACCTATGGATAAATGGAGTTTGTTCATCAGTAATACCCACACTGTCAGGCTTCTGCATACTGGCTAAAACCTGTCTTGTAGAGACTCTGTTGTACTAGTAATAAGGAGGCAGAGCTGATGATCATTCTTTTAATGAATTTGCTTAGGAAAAAGGTAACAGGAAATAGGCAGAAAATTTTCATGACATTTATCCTCAATGGTGACTTCTTATGTCAAAATATTATTTATTTGGGGGTGAATGATTAACTTCTCTTTTCAGAATAACGTCTGGAAAGTTGTATTCTTGCCTTTCATTTACAATAAAAGGCTTGAATCAAAGTCAGCACTGGAAAAATATGCCCATGTATTTCTCCATCAGTGTAGAACAGATGACTAGTTCCTATCTAATGTTGCGGTTAGACTGTGTAAATAACAAATGACAGTATTCTTTGCCTGCAAATTACAATGATAAATGTGGAGGTTTAGTTTTTTTTTAAAGGCTTACTGATATTTCAGCAGCTTGCTTCATTAAATTATAACTTAGCTTTTTATTTATTCAAGTCATTAGAGGTACGACTTCAGTATGAAGTAGAAGATATCATTACTCCTGAACCGGAAATAATTCCTCCATTTCCAGATGCCTCCTCCCAGCTTCCTTCTTTAAAGAGCCTTTCGGGCAGTACCAACACTGTAGCATGTGAAGGAACGATGAAGGATAGTATCCCATGTCTTAGGTAAGCCTATGCTGTTGTTCAAAGATTTATCTTTCGAAAAAGCATTCCTATCTGTTGTATTAACAATCCGTCAACTATGAAGAAAAAGAGGTTAATCGTGTGTATGCAACACAAAATGAGAAGAAACCGGAATATGGGACAAACAAAAGAATTAAGGCAAAATAATTTACAAGGGATTAAAAAGGCTAGAAGTAATTATGGGAAGATAAGCTATTACAGTAAAGGCCTGACTGTAGCTTTCCAATATGATCTAGGATTATGTCTTCATCTCATACCCACAATTTTGAATGGAGTACAAGCACTACAGAATAAATCGAGGAGTTTCTGAGGAACTTTTTTTTTAGAGTTCACAAAGAGACTTCCTTAAAGCAGACATGTGCAAAGCTTTCCTTCCTTGATTAACTAGTGTAACAGTAAAACGTTTCTTTGTGAAAGAAGTGTATGCATCTTGTGGTGTGTAAGGGATGGAAACTATGTTCATACTCATGAAACAATCTTTAAAATACACAATTATGAAACAGTTGCACTGTGTGGAAGTGTATATATGTTTAATCTTTGGAAAGAAGCAATTTGTTGTCTGCTAGAGTACACATTGCCACTGTTAGGAGTAGATTAATATGTTCTTACTAATAAGGCAGATAAATTATGGGTTTGAATGGTTTCAAAACAGAATTCTGTACAAAACTACACAAACTGTAATTTTCCAGCAATTATAGTGCACTGCTGATAACAGTTGCTCTCATTTTAGTAAATTAATTATTATTTCAGTCTAATTATTATTAAATATTTTAAATGCCTCAATTATTTCAAAGGCAATTTAAATGAACGTTGCCTGGCTTTGCAGATACTTTGGGCTGTTGAGCTCCTGAAAATAGCATTAGCATTTAAAAGCAATATCGTGACATTGTTCTTGTAAAATTAACAGTATTTTTTAGCATCCTGTTCATTTATCCCCACCTCATTCAGTCAGGCAGTTGAACCTCAGACCTCAGTTTAATCATTAATGTAAACCATAAAAATCAATAGAAGAGGTAGAGAGAAGTTATTAAAAAAAATCCCAATGTGAAATCTATTTATGACATTGAAATCAGCAAGAATGGGATCGATTTATTTCAGTGGCTAAGATTTTCCCTTAAGGGATTCTTACTTGATTTGGTCTGGTGAGGAGAGGAATTGCTGATCTTGGAGGCAGAAAAGCTGTAATGAACCAGTAAAGGTTGTGCTGGTTAGTTTTTAGAAGCTTGCTTAACTCCATATAATCTCACATTAAGCTGGCCAACTGATTCCTGTCCCATTTCTTATGCATTATATAGCATAAGAAAATATTCTGAAAAAGAAAAATCAAAGCAAAATGATTAAGCAACAATTATTTTTATCGTGCCCCCCCCCCCCCCCCAGCTTCTCCAGAGTTTCTCATCTAAGGAATGTTGAAGTTTTCAGACTTGTTTCTCCAACAGAAATGAAAGTCAAAACCTGGAATTCCTGCAAAATATCCCTATTCTGATTGGAATGCCTACTCTCAATGTAGGGGTGTATGCACAGTATGCTGCAAGTGCTGGTACTGGTCTGGACTTATTAAGGGATTGTGCTTCACTAGTATTTTCTCAAGAGAAGCAGTTGTTATTCATGGCCCAGTCTGTTTGTTTGTTTGTTTGTTATTTTGTACCTCTTCTTCTTAGTGTTAAGACTCGGCCCCTGCGAATGCCTCCTGGATACCAAGCAGATCTTGTTATTCAGTTGGTGTGGGTGGATGGTGAGCCTCCACAACAGATTACCAGTCTTGCTGTAAACTCTGCTTATGGACTGTAAGTAACTCAAAATTAAGGTTGCATTGATTTCTTGTCTATTGCACTAAATCATGTATTTTCCAACTATACTTTGAAGTTTCCCGCAGACAATTAAAGTCAGAGTAAAAATAATCAAGAGGTGCTATAACCCAGATTCTTGGGGAAAAATTACTTGAACTCACATAAAGATTGTAATATGAGATGTTAAACTGCTATTCTTGCCCGTATTTCTTAGTATTCCTATTTAAAAGACTGAATCTTTTCACGTTATTCTGTCCATCCTTTCAAATAAAATCTAATTACCTCTCAAATCTATAATTTTTAAAGTTATTTTTAAAGGATCACCAAGGTGAAATACATTTTATAGAAAATGGTGATGTGATTAAGTGTTAAATGTCATTTATCATGATATCATATCTTAGTTGGAAATTGTCTTCCGAGGACAGCATTTTTATGTCTGTGCTAATCTTTGTTTGCAAGAGAACCAGTAACCTGAAATTGAAAATTGAATAAGGAACACTCAAATGTTAACTTCTGTATGGAAATGCATGTGAGCCTATCTGTGTGTATTTTTTTCCTCAGGTTCAATTTATTTGCTAATTTTTAATGTTTTCTCTTACTGAGAGTCGCCCAGATACGTTAAAATGGTTTTCCCTCTAGAAGGTGTTACTCCAATAAAAACTATAGGCTGTAATGGGTGTTAGGTGTCTGACTCCTACTGATCTTCAGTAAGTCACTTGACTCTCTGAAGAGACTTTGGAAATTCTATGCAGAGCCTTTACATCTGCAAAAAATATTGTTGTTTGGGGGCTGTTTTGTCAAGTCTTTGGCCTGAATTTCCAGTTTCCTATTGGTGAACTTCAGAAGTTTCTTTTGTTTTACCATACCTACATGGATTTGTCACTTGTGCTCATTGTTGGGTTTTGCCTAATTTGCTCCCTTCCAGGTCTCGGGCCTCAAGGCAGCATCTGACTTCAGGAAATAATCACACCATTCTCTCACTTGTAAGCTACTCTGACAGCTTGCAGTTCTCTTAGTACTCACAGGGGTTTCCTAAACATCCCTGATTCAATGAAAGGCTTTAAATTGTTTCCTTTGCTAGGAGCAGTAGTAGCTTACAGGACAGCCTCCTTTAAAACTTCATATACTAAGTACACGTGTGTTTCAGAAATAAATGCATGTATCAATAAAATAACCCAATAATCTAAATTTAACTTCCCTACAAAAGCTACCCAAGAAAGGCCTGTTTCTTTAAATTTCTTCTGCAGCGTCTTTTCTTCTGCAGAGTTTTTTTTCTCTTCCTCTCTCTTTTCTCTCTCAACTTTTTCCTTGGGCCTATGACAAGGTACAGTCCTATCTTGCATCAGAATTTTTGTTTAATGCTTTAGTTTTCTATGCCACCTCAGCATGAAGCTTGACGATATGTCGTTTTTTCCATGGTAGTTGTAGGGTTATTTGGGTCATCTTTTGCCTAAATATTTTTTCCTATAAGTTTAACTAGGAGGAAGGCATAGCATAGTGTGTTCTGGAGTGTCTACTTCCAGTATTCTTCTAATTACTTTGATTTCTGTAACTGTATATTAAAAATAATAGGAACTTGGTGTGCCTGATGTTACTGCAGCCATGAAACAGGACTAAAGCAAGATATAAAAAACCCTTTATCCCCAGCAAAGGTAAAAGACTTCAGACATCGTGAAATTTTATTTAATGTATTTTGTTTACTTTTAACAGTACCAAGCTACAAATTAGAAGTACTAACACCTGTTTTATTTCTGTTGAAATGAATCATCAAAAACTTCTATATGTTATGAAAGTAGAAAAGAAAAATTTACAAATTGTTTCAGTTACAACTGAAGATCCACAAGGTTAAATACAAATAATAAATTAGTTTTAAAGTATGTTCTGTTGGACTGAAAGAAGTCTCTGAAAATTTATTACAAGCTGATGTGATAAAAATTTTCAGCCAATCTACATATTAATTGTCAAGAAATGTCTGATGAACATTTTATGACATTTCTGTGAAAGATACCCACAGAATAGAACATCTCCTAGCAACTAATTCTATTCATCACTCAAAATTGAGAAATTAATTATGCTTATTTTGTATTTGATTTCATAAAGTCTTGGATGTTAGCAATTTATCTTAAGCCTTGTTAATAGTAATGTCTGTCTAGCTGTTATTATGATTCCTCAGAAATGTTATAATATTAATGAGCAGTTTCAGATTTCTCTTGGTAAAGTGATTTTTTTAGGTATAAGAAATACTATATCCATGCTTTGTGTGAACTTAGAGAAGTTTAGAAAAATGCAAACGAGGAAGTGATGATCCATTTTGTTAATTTGCTGACCACAGACTGAATGATTGCTAGCTCCTCTTGTGACTTATATTTTTCAATATTAATAAATCTCAGGTTAATCATTTTCAAAGTGCAGGTGGCTATAATTTTTGTTACCTGAAGTATTAACAGATGAGATTGACACTCATCATTTTTATTCCTTTATTTTTCTTCTCCACCTAGAGAGCACAGGGACTTAAAAACACAGGAATTGCTGTCACACTTTACACTAGTAACCTTTTTTACTTCAATATCCTTTCTCTGACAATGCCTATTAACATATGCTTTAAAGCAAAATACAAGAATGCCAAAAACAAATAGGAAAATAATTTTTTACTATTCTTTATGAGTCAGTTTGTGTCAGGAAACATGAAGACATATAAAACCTTGTGCAGAATGGTCTTCTGGCAAATTTGATGGACGGAGTTCCTTTTTGTCCCAGGCAAACTCTCTAAAAATTACTTTGTTCTTCTATTAAGCAAAACAGGCTTCAGTAGTTTCTGAAACTGATATTCCTCTACATTGTCAAACACTGAGTTTATTCCTCTGTGCACCTTATGATCTTTCCACATAAGCACAACATATTGCCAAATAAAAGTGTATTGGTACACACTTTAAGCTGGTGTATAGTAGTAGATGCTTATGGTATAGATCAGTGAAGAGTCAGTGAGGGGAAAAAAGAGTATGTTTGTAGTATTTCCATAGATGCTGTACTAAAGTCAGTGTTAGGTCAAGGGTAGAAAACACGGTGTAGTAACAATCGGTAGAATTTCAGCCACTGTTGTAGATGGTGCCTTAATTTGCCAGTTTGACAAAAGATAAAAACTCGCCTCATTTTCACCCTTTACCTTCTCTATTTGCTATATGAAACCCCTCTTTTTTGTAATGGAAGCAGAGGAAGAAAAGATACTACAGAAGAAAATGTTCTATCTGCTCTGCTTTCCCTTCCTCCATCTTGTTAGTTCTCTCGTTCCTTATTGTTTTTCCACACACAAATTAATATATCTCCTTTAAGATATTTTGGACCTGTATGAAGAAGAGTCAGGTGGAGGTGAGTGCACAGCTCACTTTTAGTGTGAACTGAGTGCTTAAATATTTTGCAGGGCTTTGAACTGACCACCTTAATTACTTTTTACATAAAATAACAGAACTTGATCACAAATTATTCCTAATCTGACTGAGCACGGTTTGGGACTTTGAGTTTCCTTGTGGCTGTACCTGCAATCTTTTCTATCTGGAAGTTAAAATTGCAGTCTGATAGAAAAGTAGAGACTTTCGTATAATAATTGTCAGTATATAATATTCCTGCTTAAATCAAGTCTCCAACAATGCTCTGTCAAGAGTTTGGCACATAGATTCTTTCAGTAGTCATATGCTCTGTGAATTTATTTGCGGTTATTTAAATCAGAAAGAAATGAGTCAATTTTGCTTGTCTATTTTAATATTAAATCTTAAATACGTTTAATGCTTTAGAGAGAATATGAAGAGAAGATAGTATCTGCTGAGATATATGGGTTTCCATATGGTATGGTTAACTTCAGACTTTCTCCCAGGTCTTATGTATAGACATGTGTAGCGTCTTTTTGTTTTCTTCCTTTTCCCCTTTTTTTTCCTTTTCCTCTTTTTTCCCCCTTTTCCTTAGATAGATGTATTGTCTTCTTCCTCCCCTTCCAACCTGGGGAAGAAGCAAGACCAGAAAACATTTTTATGGGAGCGGAGGAGAAAGCGCGGCTGGTCTAATAGAACTTCTTCCCTCTTTCTGCAACTGGTGTCAGAAGGAAATCGGTAGAAGCACTAGAGAAGAATCGGGGCAGAATGCTTGCAAAGGGACTTTCTAGGCAGCAGAAGAAATAAATTGTTCCCTCTTTCTTTCCTTATAACGAGACTGCAGTCCAGATCTTAGGCACTCACGCAAATTGAGAGATCTTGCCTGTGAATCAAGACCACCACCAAAATGCCATTTGTAGAAGCATTTCAGAGGGGTAGAGGCTGTTTTAGGAGGAATCTGTACTGTAGCCAAGCTGACAGAGCTGGAAAGAAATTTTAGAAATATCTTTCAGATTTGGGTATCTCCACAATACAGCTTAATGTATTTAATTTATCATTTATATTTACGTTAAAATAACCTGAATTTGTATTTATATTTTAATTTATATTCATATTTTTATATATGTATAATCGCTTTTTAAGATCTATGTCCAGATTTGTAGGCTTAATTTACATCATTATTACTAGAATTATATTGTTCAGTAAAGCAACATTTAGACACTATTCCAATGTGTTTGGCACAAAAATTTAATTAAAGTGGGAAGTCGTCTTTCTGGGCAGTCAGTTACTGTGTTTCAGGACACAATTTTATAAATTCAGGATTACAAATCTGTAAGAATTACAAATCTGTAAGAATTAAAAAATGTAAGCTTCAAATAGTTTCTGAAGAAAATGTTTGTGCAAAATTCATAATAATTACCATTTGCACCACTTAATTACATATTACTAATACCTTTAAGGAACATTTCTTTTCTCAGAGTGGCATTTGGAAATTGCAATGGTTTGGCCGTTGTGGATTTTATGCAGAAGACCGTACTGCTGAGCATGGGAACCCTTGACCTATACGGATCAAGTGATCCATACCAGCGTCAACCCCGTTCACCTCGCAAAAGCAAGCAGTTTGCTGCAGGTAGGAAATCAATTCTTGTGGTTATGAGCCTGATCTGTTCTTTGGTTTTTTTGCCTGTGGCTTTTTATAGTGCTTTTGAAATGCATGACTATTTGCCGGCCAGTGGAGTTTCTATAACTTGACAAAAGAAACCTGACATGCTTTAGGTACTGACACTTTCTCAGAAACAAAACGTTTTATGAAGTTTATTCTTTTGGGATGGAGGTCAGCAAGTAATTTCCTTAGCTGAGTCTGTAAAAAATCATAATGAGCAGAGCAGTAAATTGTTTCTCTGGCCATCACTTGAAGTGTAGTCTGTATGCTATTTTCTTTCTGGTTTCAGTAAGTTCATACCGATAGGCGAGACTTCAATTTAACTTAATTGCAACTTGTGCCAAGTGCTCTTCATTGGTATTTGAATAGGCAGTGGTGTCTGGAGAAGCGTGACACCCGAGAGACACGTTATGCAGGTAGGATAAGTAGCTCAAATTAGCCACTATGTTAGTGAATTGAAGCTCTTACAAACTTAGTAAATCCAGCTGTACCCCATTGGAAAATTTCATGCCAAGAGGATCACGTTTGTAAGTCATGGCTATTATTATGCATTGTGTGTTAGTAATAGTAGTCCATCAACCAGCTAAATTTTACCATACATTTTTGGTTATCTAAAAAATTTACTTGTGTGAGAAAAAAGTCAGAAGATCTTCTATGTTTCAAGTCTATTTACTCTATATATTCCATAGTAACATACTGGAGTCACACACAATTATTAAATGTTTTACATAGGTGTGAAGTTTTAGAATTAGATTTAAAAATCTGTTCGAAAATGTTGAATTTTAAATCTAACCATAAAATTATCGAGACAGCAGATTATAGTGGGTTTATGACATCAGCATTTTCATCAGCAGACCCTGCACTAAATCATCAAATCCTATTTCTCTAGAGTCAATGGAAACTTTTTTAAATTGGGAATATGCTTGTACTCCAAACAGAAAGTAAAGTTTAGAGACTAAAATGTAAGTCTTCAGGCCTCCTTCTGTTCCTGAAAGGCCATCTCTCTCCCTTTCTAGGCATTTAATCATGGCAAGCTTAGTTCTCAGCTGTGCCAAGTGTTAAAGATGTAAATTTGGCACAGCTGAGGAGAGAAGGGAGAAGCAGCTTTAAGCTACCTTCAGCTTCTCTGTCTGGTTCAGCCAGCCTCCCAGCAGCTCCCGAAGTAATTTGAGCAGCTAGCCGCAAGCGATATGCTGCAGAGCTCTGTCCAAGAGGTGGAGGGTGGCTGCTGTAGAAATAGCTGTTATCAGCACTGTACCACATAGGAGTTCTCCGTGTCGGTGACAGTCTCGGCCAGTCCTGTAATGCAACGTTCCAGCTCTGCAGCGCTGCTAGAATGAAGCCCCCTGGGGATAAGTGACCGCTAAGAAGGAATACACACTCCTAGATTGCTCATAGAAACTATGCATCTAAAAAAAGCCTCAGCTGCTTTCTCACCATCCATCCCACATCCTTTACTTTTCTGATTATTTTTCTTGTTATATCTCCCAACTGGAAGGTAAGCATCTGCTGAAATTTCTTCACCTTGGCTGTTCTAGATGCTGGTTATGATATCACTTCCTTTCACTTTAGACTGTTTTTTCTCTCTTTCCTCTGCCTGCTGCTGATGCTGGTGTACTGGCATGTTCCAAAGACAACTTTTGCATGCGTGGCCTGTCTAACTTTTATCCAGATTTAACGAAACGGATCCGTACTTCCTATCAGAGTAAGTTCTATAAAGGTTAGGCAAATAGCTTTATCGTGATTGGACTATGCCTGACTTAAACCCATGTGTTTGTGCTTTGTAATGTGTTTTTTTTAAACACATTCAGCATGCATGCAAACTTACTACATTTTGTGATGTCAACCATGCTTAATTTTGACAATTATCTTTATTATACAGATATTTCAGATCTGTTTTCCTCTTCCAAAAGAGTCAATGAGAAAACCTCAGTGACTTCCGTGAGGCAGATTGGGCCTCAGAAATTATTTTTTTCAACAACGTTATGTTCTTGATGACAGTATCGTTCTTTGGTTTTATATTCATTTCAGTGTACATCTACTTATATGAAGCATTTCTTGTTTTGCAATGGCACTGCCTGGTTGTAGTTATTAATTAATTCTTCCCTATTTTCAGAAGAGCAATGTGGATTAAAAGAGTACTGATTGGATTGGGTGCTGTGAAATTTAAAATTTTAATCTCTGTTTGGTACTTGAATATTTGACTTTGGGGAACCTTCCCATGCCTCTGATCTTTAATGGGGAATGTAAAGTGGGTATAAAAAGACATACATCAAAGAGAGCCATGAAAATTAATGTTTTTAATATCTTTAAATTTTGAATTATAGTGATAACGTAATTTAAATATTAGTATTCATCACTGCAGAATGCGATGAACAAAGCAATAATTAATTTTGCAAAAATGACTGTTCAACAGTTGAGCTGTATGTATCTTAATTAACTGCAGTGCTTATATGTAATTAGGTCTCCAGGATGCCTCTTATTCATCTCTCTTTAAAGTAGTCTTCACAGAACAACTGGATAGGCAGTTTTACATTAAATACTCAGTATAGGCAAGATAAAGAGGTGGCAGTTGTTTTATCATCTCACATAAATAGAATTGTGTAGCTATTGAAATAGATTTGTACAGTCGCAGAAGAAATTCTATTCTGTTTTTCTAGACTGATGACTCAACAACTGATTTCTATGATTTTATTTCGTAATACTTCATAAAAGGTGGCCTGTTTAGTTAAGACTAGTCCAGTTACAAATCCAGCAGTCCATAAAAAGGTTTAGTGTATAATGTCTTGAAGTTTTTGTCTGGTCTTCCTAATTTCAAGTCTGTAACAGAGAACCTGAGGGACAGACAGCAGTCAAAGGTTCTGGGGGTTTCCCCCTGCTAAAAAAAATTACTAAAGTTTAAGACCAAAAATGACCCAACATTTTCATCCAAAATCACAAACACAGACCATAGAGTTTTTCATAGCTGAACATGTGTTATATTGTTTCCATCCTCAACCTCAAAATTGGAAAAGTACACAAAATCTTTCTGTATACATTGCAACTGAAGAGTACGAGTCTGACTCACGTGTGAGATCATTAACTGCTTCATTTCTTTCCTCAGAAATTATTTGGTTGTTGCTTTTGCCGTTTGATACTTATACAGGAGTATGTACTGTGTGATCAGAAAGATGCACCAGGCAATAAGATAAAGAACAGGGCGAGAATGTGTCATAGACTGTAAAATATCTTGCTAAGTCATTCTCAATTTATGCTTTGCTATATGTCTTATCTGAGATAGGAGTTTTAAGAGGGGTATTGAGAATGGATTTAAGATTTTGCTTACAAGTTTATCTCTTCTCGCAAGGGATGATGATGGGAAAAGAAAAATAAATTATTTTTTGAAATCGTGTAGTTGAAGCTGATATTAAGGCAAAAGCAGGAGCAGCTATGTGATAACGTAAGCATTAGGTCTAAAGTTTTGAGAGTTATATAAATGAAAGTGGAAGTTAATGGGAAGACATATCAGGAGTTGATTCAATTAAGTAATGAACCAGGAAGATAATTTCATTACGATCAGTTTGAGAGATTAAGACTTGCAGGCATTGAAGCCAAAGAAGAGATTATCAAGGAGCAAGATGAGTAGACTTTTGTCGGTAATTTTGGAGGTGATTTGCAGGAAGAAAAGGTCTAGTTTAGTATCCAGCCTGAACCTGAGAGTTAAAGTGTGAAGTTCCAAGGGTGAAACCAGTATTATGGATTGGAGTATCAGGGAAGGCAGTGGTGCTCTTAGCTGTGTTGAAGTAGCAAAGAGAAGACTTCAGCACAAAAAAAATAGAGTTTGTTTGTCTTGGCAACATTAAGTTCACGTCTGGACACTTGTGAGTAAATTTTAGAAAGACAGGATTACTACTCTTAACTTGGATGGATGGAATCCAAGTTGAGAGATGTGTATTTATGAATCATTAGGGTAAAAAAAGATATTTATTGCCCTGTTTGTAGGAGAGAACCTCTCCAAATACTGGGACAGAGGAATAAAGGAAGTGTTGGAAGTTTCAGTCTGGGGTGCGTTGCAACTGAAGAGGGAAAGGAAAAAACCACCCATCAAACAGGGAAGAGCAGCAATATGTTGGAGAAGAGAGGTCTTTCCAAAGGAAAGACATAACCAAAATGTCACAGACATCTGATATGCAAAGCACAGTGGTGGAATAATTGTTTTGAATTGTTTTGAATTACATCTATAGAGAGTTTGGCAAGAGTTACGTATACGTGTGTAAGCTAGACTCAGAAGCGTCTGGAGCGGACTTGGAGCGTTAAGACAGCACATTCTCTGGTTTGGGAGGTGAGAGCGGGAAGGGAGAAGCAAGAAGGGAAGAAATTAGAAGGAGAAATGTCATCGGTTCTGGGCGTACATAGTGGGAGAGACTGAGACGTAATTGTCCTATCGCGGAAGTAATTTGAGGAAACTAAGAGGCTAAGGTGAGGGTAAGTGCAGAGCTGGGGGTAGCTGTCTGGCGTTGATGACCTGTTCCATTTGCTATAACATCTGCTGGCAGCCACCTTCCTTCGTAGCAAGAATATGTGCCAAGCCAAACAAACTCTCTCTGCAGTAGTGCAGAACTGTGGTGGTGTTTGGTTGGTTTTCTTATGTTTTTCTTCAACTGAAATGAAGTTGTACGTTGTTGTATGTTACCTATTGGTAGATAACATATATCCAGGTATTAAAACAAGTACATTTACTGCATATTAGACAGACAGTGTTTGCAGCAGAATATAAAAATACCACCTTGCAAAACCAACTTGCATCTCCTACTAGAAATCCATACCATCTGTTGGTAAAACAAGAAAATAAGTCGTCTTTATGAAGCATCCAAAAAATCGGCAAGTTCAAAGGATGTTGAACCATTGGAAAATAATTTTCAGAATGAAGACTTTTAAGTGAGAACTCCTTGTTCCTCCTTCAGGCCAGCCCCCTGAGAGGATGTTGGCAAAAGTAACCTTGGTCTGACAGGAGGACACAGAAAACTGTGTGTTATGAGTCATTACATATCAGTAATTGACACTTTAAATCACACCTGACAACACAGTAGAAGATAATATAGGTTGAGTTTTAAGTCAACAGCTATATTCTGAACTAACTGTCATTTCCAAAGATTGCATCATATTTAAACATAAAACATAGTATGGTAATTTAGGGTGAAAATGATGGATTAAGATAACACTGGGCTTACTTACTGGCTTGTGAATATTTATGATAATTTATTTATAATGCATTTATAAATAAGCAAGATGTGATGGCTCTGGGTGCTTTTAAGTAAATGATTGGTCTGAATCATTTAATCACAGAGATAGAAATTTAAAATTAAAAAATTAATTATAAATTAAATTATGAGCTTATAGAAGTTGTTACTCCTTACTTGGCAATACATTTTTTTTGATGCTTCACTAAAGAGGAAATGGGAATCACAGTAAACTTTGAAAAGTATCTATGGGATGTGTCTTTAAAAATGCTTTAATGCCTTGTGTGACATATTTATATCTTGCACTTTTTCACACAATTAGAATTTGTTTGAATCAAAGCTAATTTCTTTATAATGTCAATGGGATATCTTCTCACAGGTGGTTGTTTACATTGCGAATCTCAGTTATTTGCCTTTAGTTTTGCTGCTATGTTCTTCTTGCTCTACCTGGACTCAAAATTTGCTGGCTTGTGGGTTTTGGGCTAAAAATAGCTAAAATATCTCAGAACACAGATTGGGCCTACAGAGCTTCAAAATGGAAAGTGAAAATATTTTTGTAATCTAACTTCAGTAGCTGTTGTAGTCTCTGAAACATTCAAGGGAAGCTGTGTTGCATGGAAATAACTTAGACATGATAAATTATTGAAAATATTTAGCTTGGTTTCATTAAAAAGGGAATGACAGTAGGAAATAAGCAGTAGTACAAAGAAAAGCTTGAGACCTCTCTTTCTTATCTCAAAGGGAAACAAAACCAACATTTAATGGAATCAAAGGTAACACATAAAAACTGATAAATGTGTGTTTATTCCCTTCAGTGAATGATGATTGTGCAATTCATTGCCATATAACATCTTCGGGATTTAGAATTTAGTGTGATTAAAAGAGACTTTGGATACATGGATCGCTAATGAGAAGAACTCACTGTAGTGTTTCTAACCAAGAAAGGTGTATGGCAGGAGAAAATCTGCAAGTGGCAGTGCTTAAGCAAATCTGAGCATCTGAGATGAAGACAATCCCCTTGTGCAGGGCACGTAGTACCACTTATGCTTAACGTGGGGACTTACTGCACTTCTTTTTTAAAAGTATCTGTTGGTGGTGGTTGTTAGAGGTGATAGTGGCTTGACAGCAAGTCTAAATTTGTAGAGAAGTTCACATGTTCACCGTTTTTTAAATACCGTAACGTGACATGTGTCTTTACTGTTGTAGGTTGTAAAACTGTTGCCAAACATAAAAAGCTTGTGGTATTCTCACGGTGGTTGCTCTTGGGTTTTCAGAACAGTGGTGCGATTTGGTGCATTTCCTACTTAAGTCAGTGGCACCATAATTTATATTGAGCTGTGATACTGTTTCTGTGAACTCGCAAAAAAAGAAACTCTATTTAGAAGAAAAATCTGACCTGACATTTGACATTGTAACTATCACCAACAGTAACTATGCAAGATTTAGAAAAATTTCATTAGTCACATCAATAACCGTGCTGTTAAAATTTTAATATCTGCAATACTGCATTTGCAAAAGAAACAGTTTAATATTTCATTTTATTTATCCAAGGCCTCTGATGCTATGCAAATGTGCCAAACTTGCTCCCACTGTAGCTTGCAGACAGTTCTGCAGCAAAAATCAATTATGTCCCAAATCTCTATGTATATATAGCCACCCCAGAGTCAGGCAGAAGTCAGATTAGCTGTAAGAAAGCTGTACATGGAGAGGCTGCCTAAATGGTTGCGGTTCCTGAAATCTGTCGTAATGTCAAAAGTAACTGGATTCACAATTGATTGGAATATAAAATTCTCTCACAGATTCTAAGTTTAAACAAAGACAGATTCAAGTAACGTTTCTCAAAATAAAAAAATCTTTGGTTTTCAACATCAGCATCTAGACTGTGATCTTTTGTTGTTTAAAAGTCAGGAGCAGTTATGTCGTTACTGCTGTCTTAACAGGCCAAATCAACACTGCTGGTTTTCCAAAGCACGTTCAAAGTTGTTCTAGCACTCATGCAGCTTCATTAGTGGTAGGAGCTTTTTATTCTGCTTGTTGGCGCTCTGGATTCTCCCCATTTCTCAGAGCAGTTCAAAATTACATTATAATAAAAATACCGGAACCTAGATTAAGATGCCACTGATTTTAATACAAAGAGGACAGCACTGATGACCAAATGGTAGCAGATTTCTTTTTAAAACAAGAGTCTAAGGGTCCAGAAGCCATAAAAATTAAAACATGTCACATTGCAGGAGGCTCGGTGCCAGATTAAAGCATATTGAAAGGTTGCGATAGGATGCTTGACTTCCAAGATAGAACATACGCAGAGCGTGTGTAAACACAGTATCGCTACGACAGTAACGCACATCTGAATGTGGGCTAACGTTCACTAGGCTCTCTGACCGAGTGCCGCGAGTCTGCGTTGCTAGCAGATGGATGTCTGGTGCTGGGCTGTCTGCCAGTCCCAAGTAGCCTATGGCACGAAGTGTCAGAGCTCCATGTAACAAGTGTGAACCACTCGATGTAGGCCGTAGGACGCCACGGGGTCCATACGAAGGCTACATTGGAATAGGTATGGCCATGCCCAGTTCACACACTCAGCAGTTAGCCCACGGTAAAGGCCAGCGTGAGCTCAGACTTTGTCTTCTTAGCGTGCCAAAAGGCGTGTTCAACCTTGTATGTGCAACCTGTGCCAAAGATGGATCTTAGTTTGATCACAGAAATAAGCCCAAGCTTAAGCAGTGTGAACTAAGGTTACTTTACTTGATGCCGTCTTCCATGGTAGATTGCTACAAATGAGTTCCTCACAAATATATATAAACAATATATAAAGTATCTTGTCAAAAAATTCAGTGTTATGTTCAGACAGCATTATCGTTGCCTCTGTGTCCTTTAAAATGAGCTATCTTGTGTGAATTCATATAAAAATTCTAATACTGCATAGTAGTGGTAATATTTTTGTATTCACTTTCTTCTTTCACCAGTACTGTCTTTTTTGCTTTTTTCCCCCCTCTTTTCCCCCAGTTTTAAGGTTGCCTCCCTGCATTCTGCAACAGTTGAAAGCATAGAGTTGTTTCCACATCAGTTTGACAGGGATAAATGAGTTTGATTCATATCACAAACATTAAAATTTTAAACTATATTTACTTGTTTTCTCTCGTTAGGTACAGTCACTCTTTGTCTACCCTGAGGCACTCAGAAAACTAATCTGAGTTAACAAGAGGTGTGATTCTTAAACTAGACCTAAATTTCTGCAGTGACAGCCTGATAACTGCAGTTATCTGAAATAGCTATTTCCCTTGCATTTCACACCATTCTTTTCTCCAAATTGACTTTAAAGTGCAGAATATCATCAACCAAGAAAGTTGAAGCATGCCCTGTTAGATTGTAACTTAACTTTTTAACTCCATTTTTTCAGGCCTGACTGAACTCAGTGACAGTCCAGTTTCCCTGGAGCTAGAGCGTTGCAAGTCTCCCACTTCAGGTAAAGGTGACTGGCTTCTCTTCCTGCAGTCTGTATAAGCCATTCATGTCATGCGTCACTGTGTTTCATTAATCCCTAAGACGTGAAGTGCATAGTTACAGTTCCAAACAGAAGAAATTACTGGAGAAGTGCTTATTACATAGCACAATAAAATCCTGAGTTTGTTTACTTAAAGAAAAATTAAATGTACGTGGTGCATCTTGAAAAGTGTGAAAAAATTTGAATTAACAACATTGTGCAGGTATATTCCTATATCCTCCTTTTAGAGGCTTGTTTCTCTGTTTCCTTAAAAGGCTTTCTGACTTTTTTTTTTCCAGTAGGGAGTCCTTATAATTTTTTATATCTATTATGCATATGCATATGTGCATGTAGAGAAATTATTTGAAAAATAGCAATATGGAGATGGTACATTTTAACCATTAGAACCCACCAGTGCTTAAGTTATATAATCTACAATGGAAGCATAATCTCAAATAAAAATACTCACTTATCAACCACTTTGACCCAGCAGTGAAATCTTGGCCATTTAAAAATTTGTAAATGTTTCCCATTTTACTCATAGTCCTTCAGAAGGTGGAGTTCATCTCATTCCTAGAGACTTTTTCTGCAAGTGCCTAGTCTGCATTGATCTCTTTAATGTGAGTTCACTGTCTTCAAGATTGTTGCTCAGAGCTATTTTCTAGTAGCTGACTTTGAAATGTGATGGAAAATAAGGAGGTGTAGCTGTGATACATTCATTTTGCTTGTGGAATGCATATCACACTTCTTTTCCTTGTAGTTTGGTAAGTATTGATAGATAATTTTTTTTCCTCAGTTATGGTAATAAATTCCCACAAATGTGCTATTCAAATCCTCTGTTATTATTTCACATATTTTACCTTATTATAACAGGACACATTAATCTTGAATGGAGGCCACTAATGGGTAATCTACACAAAGCTGAAACTAATAAGAGCGTTTCCCTGACACGTCAGGAACTACAACAAAATAGCTGTTTTGAAATATGTATTTCCTTGTACCATTTGCAATCCAAATTCTGTAGTCATTGGAATATCAAAGTGAAATAGACTATAATAATACTGGTATAACACTAGGAGCTCAAACTCTTGAGCTGGGCCTCAGAAACGCATAATATGGGCTTTAAAATAAAACATTTGATAACTCATTATAATTAGACTATTGTGTGGCTCACTGGGATTCATCTTTTCAATCTTGTCTGCAGAAACGAGCTACGAACTCTCTTTTTCTTTTTACTGAAAACTAAGAGATCACTGACTTGGTAAACATATGTGCATATGCTTAGTTTTATGATGATGAGTGACTCCTATAGCAACTTACTTTTTCTGCAGTTAACTTTGATTTTTTTTTCATTCTGCTATTGATCAAAAATACCTATTTTAGATAAATTTAAGATTGTTTGCTCCAAAATTTATTCTGCTTTTCTGCTTTGGCGATCATTCAGCAAGGAAAACATGACATATTTATGAATGTTTCCTATTTTAGCCCTTCCATGTTGTTTTCCAAGCTATATTTGAATCTTTAAAATGTGAAATCAGGTGCACTTTTGTAGGCAGTAACTATGATTAGAATTAACTGCTTTTTAAAACAGAAGTTACTTTTACTGTGACTAATATATTTTTTTTAACTAATGAAAAATTAAAATAATTTTGTTTTGGCATACCTGCTCTAAAACTGGACAAAATCCAGTCTAATCATCTGGAGTAAGTGACCTCAAAATTGCAATCTTCAAGATCTTGGGAGCGGAACTACCTCGTGCTTATCAGCACAGCCTCACAGCTACATCAGCCTTTGCACTGGCTAACATTTCTTTTTTGTAGAACACAACTTAGCGATCTGCACAGTTAGAGATTCATCAGGCAGAATCCTTCTACTTCCAGTCTTGCCTTTGATCTAGTTAAAGCTCATGGCACGCAAGCTCTGTAATGGAAGTGTGGTGTACTTTATGTAGAGTGCCGTAATATCTGTGTTTGTAAAATCAGTGGCCACATTCCTCTGCTGAAGAGAGACCAAGACTTTACCTTTCAGAAATTTAGTAGAAACAGAAAAAAAACTTGGCCGCTGAGTCAAGTGATTCAAGCTGCTGCCCAGTGAAGGTCCTACTGGGTGTGACTACGTCACCAATTGATGAGGTTGCAAAGACAGAAATACGAGTTTGATTTGTTGCAATTCATTATGGTTGCCAGACCACATCAAAATCAGTTGTTCACCTGGCAGTGAAGTTCCTGCCAGTTACTGGCCCTGCTTACGCACAGAGCATACATGAAGTGCAGACTGCTGGAGGACATCAGTATACATGACAAACACTACACACGACGCCTGCTGGTGAGCAACTTCATCCTCACTTCCATCAGAAGGGGAATGATTTGAGGGACAACACTGATGTGCTCACGTGCGTACTTTGAGACCCCAAGACAATGCCTAGGAAGAATCCCTCCAGCACACTAATTGCCAATGTAGACACAAACAGTTTTACGTTTAAGAGAGCCCTTAGTAACTTCACGTAGATTTGAGTTCCAACCAGGCCCACAAGAACGGTGTTGATAAAGGCTTCTTTGAGAACTTGAAAAATCTCCTGCCTCTTCATCTCTTGGTCTGATCCTGAACATTGCTTAGCCTGCCTGAACCTTCTCAGTTTCCCTGAAAAAAGTATTTTGCCTGTAACATCCCACTGCTTGTCAGTGTTGTAACCTCTGACTAAGCTGCTGCAGAGCCAGCCTAGGTCAACTCCGTAATTCAGCTTTGTTGTTTCTCTTCTCCCCTGCCCCAAATCAGAATTAGGCGTTTGTGTTCTGTCACTGATATGGGTGTTGGAGCACTGAGCAAGAGACTCAGTGCTGAAGAATACTCCTTATTTTACAAGTAGGGCTGGTTTCTAATTCAGTACAAATCCATCTTCTTCCATTAAGCAGTATTTAAACTTGTTTCACAAGACTATCTTTTCGGGTCTTCCTCCTGTACTATTCACTACAGCATGGCTTTGCAGACAGTGTAATTGAAAAATCAGGTTCCCATTCTGAATGCCTTTCAGACTAGAACATGAAATGAAACCATTTGATGAAAATTTTTCTGAAAGTCACAGTGGCACACAGGGTAGCAGCAAGTGAAGAAATACCAACCTTGCATTTTAAGAATGGTAGGCAGAGGAGAGGAATAATCTTCCTTAACCACTGGTATCTTGTTTTAATTAAATTAGTATTTAAATACTATAGTGATGCATTTTCAATACCGTACAGGAAGATAAAAAGTTAATAAAGTCATTGAAAAGATTCTGCTTATTTGTGAACAACTGACTGGTGGCAGTTTCCACTGTAAATAAAATGTGTTCCAGATATAGCAATATATATGGAATAACATTGGTAAAAATTGTGGAACAAAAAACTTTAAAAAGAAAAAACCAAAACACTTATCTATATAGAGCATGTTTCATGAGAGCAGTGATGCAGCCTGGCATGCCATATAATGCTATTTGGCTTGAAAAAAAACCCCTCAGACAATATAAAGGAGCAGCGGAGATCAGGATTCTTCAATACCATCAGAAAATCTTAGTCTTACTCATGCATGCCGTGTTCTTTCAATGGAGAAAGTCAAACTGCATTTTGATTGTTGTTTGTGATTTGGGTATCAAAAGTTAGGGCCTCGTACTACATTCACTCTATAATGGCATGTGAGAGCTCAGTAGCTCTAAAACAAAATCAAAAACTCTGAGGCCTTGTAAGCATTCATAATGTAAGTGGTGCTACGTCCAGTGCTGGAGCTAATTATTATATAATGCACTACAGAACAGTACCCATTCCAGTAAAGTTTATTTTTATCGCCTCATGAGGAAAATTTATTCAGGGGCTCTTAGGAATGTAATATATATATAGTATACATAATTATATAATATATAGTCCCGTACTGCTTCAGCCATTTCTATGCAGCTTTGTACGGAAGCATGCAGTTGAGAATACACTGTGAGCACAAAAAAGATGCATCTTTGAGAGGTCATTTAACTTTGTTGTGTAAGATGCAATGGACAGTTGAGACTTCTTTCAAAGACCAGAAGGGAAGAATTTCATCGGTCCGTGTATAGGAGAGTGACTTCTCAAATGTGTGTTCTAAAATGAAAGTGCGTTTGTGTTTTTTCTTAAGAAACCACCTTCATGTTGGGGACTTGCATCCAAAATGCTTTTAAGACTTATAGACCTTAGAGAAGGCTATGTAAAGACTTCCACAGTTGATTCCCATGAGCTTTGGAACAGGTCCCTAATGGCAAGATTACGAGTTTCCATATGTACTGTGACTTCCAAGTGCTGCTGTCTTTATTGATTCCACTGTTTAAATCTGCTGGGATTAGGCCCATGCCGTGCCAAGCTCCTACTTAACTACATGATATGTTTTTAAATAGTTTTGTTTCAAGAGGAATATTATTAAGTTTCCAATGGTCGCTGTTTTTTAACTTGTGGGTAACTGCAAAGTGGCTGAAGAGATTTGACTCAGTTTGAAAATTATATTCTCATGGAAAGCAAGCAAGAAAGTAAATGTTTCAAAACATTCTGTGGGTGTGGAAAACAGAATGTAATTTATTTTGAAACTCGATTATTGATAACGCTGACAGCATAACTATTTCTACTTATTTGTATGAAATAGAATGTCCACTAGTCGGAAGGCACATTAATTGTTAGAGAGGTTAGCTCCTGCACTGGGAATACCAGGTGCATCTTATCACTTCTTCCAATACGCGAGGGGATTTCTGATCGGGTGAATTCATGCTTGCTTAAGATCTTGAGAAGGGCTGCGTATGTAGGGATTAGCAAGGAACAGGGAGCAGCGTGAGCTGGCAGAGGGGAGGAAATGGGGACCTGGGTTTGGGCCATGCCGTTTGGCTCAGTGGGGAGCAGCAGGGGTAGCCCCCGTGCAGCCCATGGTGCGTGGCTCAGGGTTCAAGGGGACCTGACCTCACCGGTAGCTCCTACGGACTGGGGAGACAGGAGCTAAGCGAGGGAGCAGGGCAGCTCTGGAGAGGGTGACTAGGGCCGAGCACAGCCTGGTGGTCGCCGGGGTGGGGGGAGACGGGGGTCCGGGGGACAGGGAGGGATGTTGGTCCGTGAGTCTGGATTGGCAGGGCTGTGGCCGGGCACAGGAGCGGCAGCAGCAGTGTGGCCGGAGCTGTAGCTCAGGGTAGAGTTTAGGTTCAGCTTGAAAGTAGCTCCCGTGGGAAAGTGCTGCCTGGGACGCTGTGCCTGAGGCCACCGAAGGAAAAGGGCTGGCTCTGCACTGGCTCTGAGCCCCAGCAGCCAAACCTCCAGGATCTTGTTGTATACCTTGTCCAATTAGGTAGCTAAATATTAAGCTCTTAAATCCACGTTTTAGTGGTGGGGAACTGGGAATGCTATGCAGGCAGAAGGTCCCTAATAGAAAAAGAGCTGTACGAAGTCACCTGCGTTTTGAGTTATATTAAATACTCTGACTACAGTCCTGCTGTAGTAGCCAAGGGAAACACACCACCAAGTGTCGTAGCTGCGAGCACACATTTGTTTGTTGGTTGTGCCTTGGCGTTTTTATTGAAAGACTGATAGGAACCATATGGCTATGAGATAGGATATTGCCGGGTCAGGAGACCTGGGCGCTCAGCTTCGCTGTCTGCCAGACTGTACCTATTAATTCTGTCTGTGCCTCTTTCTCATCCCACAGTTGGATAACTTGACTGTTTACACATTAAGCTCTTTTGGGCAGGGGCTGTCTTGCCTTGTGCTGTGGCATCGCAATTTCTGCTGGCTGCCTCCAATATGAATGCAAACAAATAATGGTAACAAACAGCTCTGCTAGCCTCTTGAACCTTTATACTCTACTTTGTTCTTAAGTTAAGCTGGTTTTCAGAAGCTCTTTCTCAGCAACATAGGTTTATATGCATGATCCTCCTTTATCATAAGTGTGGGGATAGTAAAATAGACATGATTTAGGTACTAAAAATAGGTTACATAATAATATCCACATTCTGATCAGTTTAATAGTAAACAGTTAGTGTCACCCCCCAAGAAGTAACACGCACAGCTTTAATCACAGTAAAGCCTGACAGCAACCGGCTCCTTCTTTTGTTTTTACCCTCAAAGATGTGGTCTATTGACAGTGGTCCACGCTGTGTCCTAGCACAATCATGTCCTACACCAAAAACTTCCAAATTTGATGGTGGAGATGGTGGTAGGAGTAACTCCTGGCTTCCTCAGCTGCAATTCCTTCATTTCCTCATGCTGTGTGTCTCCTTTGTCCTTTAGCGCCCTGCTCACCACATCCTCTACTCTATCCCTGTACCCACAAACCAACTAATCAACTGTATACTCCTCTTCTTTCCGATCCTCGGTCCCTTCAGCATCCCAAGACTCTGTTAGATTGCAGCCTTCAGTATGGTAGGAGTATTTTGTCTGTGCGCAGCTGTGGCAGCTCCCAAATCAAGCCTGTTTAGAGCCCTTCAGAGGAATCGGAAAGTGCATACTTTGCACGTGCTGTATGAGTCTGCACACAAAGAGGTGGGAGCTGTTTCTGCAGTCTTGCAGTTCAGACATACGTACTACAAATTGTAGTAGCTGGGAACAGCTGTGGCGTATAACACAAGACGTGTAATTCCTGTTATACAGAAACACCTGTAACATAGAAATAGAAGAGGTTAAACCACCAATTTGCAAAGCTGAAAGCCTCCATGATGACAGCACTGATGAAGCTCCTTGGTGTTCAATGCAGCTAGGTTTTGTAGCTCTGAAATATCCTAATCTAGATCCTAGTCTGTTAGTGAAGTGTCCTGCAGTGTTCCTTAGGAATTGGTTAATCCTTTTTCAGAGGGCTGGCTGGGCCAGATGTTGTCCTTTCCTTTAAAGGAGATTGTCACAAGTGGTGATGCTTCTTCTTTCTCTATAGCAAAGCGCTGATTTTCTGGAGCAGTATCCTCCATTCACAGTCTGCAAGAGTGTATGACAGCTGCTCAGATAAACGGAATGTTTTTAAAAGGCTGTTCTGAAAATCAAGCTGCCCTTTGTGTGAGTGCCTAAAATGGATGTGGGAGCCTAACACTTGGTATCCAAATTAGAGAATTCTCATATAGTAGTGTTAGTGATGTGTATTTTGATGTTGGGTTGATCTGAAGAGATCTCTTCTCCTTGTCCCAAAGCATCCAGTTAAAGTGACAGCTAGGAATGGGTTACTGAAAGGGTTATGCTGGTTCTACTGATACCAAAATGTTGCTCAAGAGCCTGAAGGGGTCCCCTAATCTTCCCTGAAGAAAGAAAGAAAAGCTTCTAACATAGGTGCCAGCTGATACTTTCTGCTACCACATTGCAGGGCTTTGTAGTTTATGACACTGCAAAAGAATGCAACAGAATTTATTTTTTTTTTTAAGGGGCTATGTGACTTGAAATGGTAAGTGGCTGTTCTAGGCATCCTTCTGACCTAAAAGCTTACTAAATAGAAATTACAAAGGACTTGTTCCTTATATTCATATGTCCCAGTGTTCCTGTCACTGTGATACTTACCATGTGGGGCTTTCTTTAGAAGTATAATAGTTAGCTGACAAATACTGCATTGTTCACTTCTAGTAACAGACAGTATGGGTAAGGGGTGAAAGCCAGAAAACAATGTGAAAAAATGCAAAATGAAAGAACCGTATTGGAAATTAAGTCTTCTGAATAACTAATAAAAGATTTCTTAAGGCATTCTTTTAATAAATTTAATGCCATTTTGACTGTTACAAGACATGCTTCATTTCAGTTCTCTGGTGTTCATTGTTTAAAAATGTGCTCGTGTGTAAGGAAATGAAAACATTTTTGAACAGAAGAAAATCATAGTTTTCTTGTGTAATTTGAACACAAAAGATAATTAAATTTTCAGTAAATTGAGTGCAATATTTTGATGTCTAGATAACACTACATTATAACCTGAAGCTGCTGTGTTTTGTTTCTGTGCAAACTGTCTTCCTTTCCATAATGTTACAATAGTTATGTTCTGTCTTCATTACCTGTACAATATGCCCTCTCTTTTTCAAAGGGTATCTTGAGGTATGATGTCATCAGAACTCATAATTTCATTGCACCCTTTTATTAAATTGCTTTCCAGATGTTTAAATATTTGTGATATGCTGCATAACCAGCATTTGCAATATTTGCCTTAATCTCATTTGTTTGTTTTTTTTATCATTCCTGTCATCACAAGGTAAGATATTGCAGCACACAGCCAAAGCTGCGTGAAGCACCATTCACTTCTTGAGAGCTGGAGTAATGTTTTATCCAGTGCTGCTTTGTTCAGTTATGTTTATTTTGCTGAATGGTGTACATGAAAATATTTAAACCGTAATTCTGCCTTTATATGCTGATTACAAAGAAGTGCTACAAAATTGCAACATGGTATTAACCAGAAGATGGCATGTTGTTTTCCCTCGCTCCTTTTTCTTTCTTACTTATTAACAACTGCCTTTCTCCTTTTTCTGTTGTTTCAGTTAAAGGATCAAGAAAGTTAAGTCTGCCAACAGATCTTAAGACTGATCTTGGTACGGTAGGCGAAAGCCAACAGCTTTGAACTTCTTACATTCATTGGCAAAACATTTTACCGATTCATGAGATAACACAATAACCTTGGAAGCTTTGTCTGAAAAGGCTTTCTAAAAACCACCTATTAACCCATACAGTTCTGTTGGCAGCTCTCAGCATTTTGCTTGTTTAATATTCATTTACTTCATGTAGACATATTTTGCCAGTCATTACACACTGTGTGTGTAATATTTTATTAAGAAAAGGCTCCAGAAATTTTTACACACTTGAGCCATTATAACTGGTTGTCAGTGATGTTTATCTCCGTCTATAACACCCAATGCATGCACTAGTCTATTTTCTTCATTTGATGTACAGACTCCGTGCCACAACAGTGATAAGACAGTTGAACATGTATATTTTATGGTGTCTTTGAACCTCTGAGAAGGTTTGTAAGCCTTTTGAACCACAGGTTTGTAAACCTCTTTGAACCACAGATCAGAAATCAGCCATATGTCTCAGTCCTCACCTTGAGACTTAACTTCAGCTAACTGTTAAGCATATACTTTGCTGTAACCTTTTTCTCGATTCTTCTTTAACATTTCAGTGGAAATGAATAGTGAGAGCAGAGATTTCACCTCAAAAAACCTAAAATGAAAATTCATCATCTTGTGTAACCTAAAAATGTTTGGGGCAGATCAAGCCCTCTTAAATATCCATGTAAAGGGGATTGTTCCTGGCATTTGGGTTGGAAACTGTGATTCACAGCAAGTTTGGTTTGGTTTTTTTTTTAAGTAATTGTCTTTAAATATTCTCAGTCTCAAGGAGTCCTTTCTCATTTTGCTCTCATGGGAAGTTTCTCACGTAAAATGACTGAAAAAGCCATGTAGCTATGCCTCATTACTTGTGAGTGTCTTTTTAGAGATAGAAATTAAAGTTGGATCACATCCTTGCATAATGCAGCTGAACTTAATTTCTGTCACTAGGAATCATGTGCATGTATTAACCAATGTAACACTGCTCCCCGGGGCAGAAGTCAGGGGAATAAATATGTCTTCCACATTACAAATGACTGATGAACTTGGAAAATTGCTCATAGCTCCTGATAAAGATTAAGTAAATACATGTTGAAAAATCATTGGGAAATTCAATCCAGATCGTGCGGATTTCAGTGTACAGAGTGATTTGGTTGAAATAACTTATTCCATCATTAACAGTGATGTTTGAGAAACTAAGAATGTAGGAATACACCCCCAAAAAAAATTTGGAGAGGAAAATAGTAATACTCATAATACTCCTAAAAGGTAAAAAGAGTGATGTAGGCAGCTATAAGCCTGAAAAATTAATATTTCTCGCTAAATAAATGGGCAGCTATTAAGAGAGAAGGTGAATACTTAGAGTATCAAAATAGCCATAGGATAGGACCTAAGGCGTATTCTAAAGATCAGACTTCTTCTTGTTAGTATTATTAAAAATATATAATCTTGAAGGACACATAGTATGACATAGATATAGAACCTGAATCATAACACAAGAAAAAGATAAATTTGATGCGTAAAAGACTGGATTTACAGCTTTTAGAAAAGCAAGAAACAAATCAATGCAATTGGGAAGTGGTGAGGGCATTATTGTATAATACAAAAAAGTTGCATGTCAGAGAAAAAAGCTGCCTTACCATCAGCTTTCCTGTAATCATGCTGGGAGCTGGACAATATTGTAAGCATTGCCTAGAATATATTGACAAATTGAAGGTGCATTTATGTTTAAAAAAACCCCTAAACAACAGAACCACCAAAAGAAAAAACAAAAAAAAAAAAAAAAAAAAAAAAAAAAACACAAAAAAAAAACCACAAAACCCCGAGGACTGGGGAGCAGGACAACTATGTACAAAAGGAGAGCTGTAAAAGTTAAACAAATTTGACCCAAGAGCGTAGGAGGCATGATGATCCATCTTAAATGTATGACCTATGTAGGGAAGTTTGAAGACTAATGGAATGCATAATCCTGTCTGTGATTTTGATTTCAGAACAGTCATGTTTCTACCATTCCTTCGTTTACCTGTGCTCATTGTTTTTTAATAATGTAGAGCAAGACACATATAAACTAAAAATAAGTCTAAGAAGGTCTATTTCAACATCTTGCAGAAATGAGTGGAACTCCGTTAATTTCAAAAGCTTCATACACACCAAAAGGTAATATCAAATTGTCACTTAGGCGTTTTGCTCGTTGTTACTGCCACAGCTATTGGGTACTCTGTACTCGTATTACCAAGAAGCCTGGTGGATTGCTAAGGATGAAGCATGTGGAAGCAGCATTCAGTGTATAAGCTGGCAGATACTCATGGCTAATCAACTGCAGAGGAAGGTTTAAAAAAAAAAAGAACAAACCACTGAAACAAAAATACTTGTTTCAGTTCTCCTTCATGACTGTCTTAGAAGGGCAGAAGATTCCTGTTAATTAATTCTAGCCATTAAAACTGTGCTGAATTATAGATTGCTTAGTTTATAACAGGCTGGGAAAAGCCTCTCTTTCTCAATGTAAGGAGCTAAATTTAAAGGAGAGTTCCTGGAAAAGGTGATGAGTAATGTCTGCATTTCATTTACTTCTGCTCCAAAATGTCCAGGCTACACTGGCAGAGCTCTTAGGGATTGTTTATCCACTGTCTGGCTGTTGCTTGAGATTGAATCCACGGTCTGAATATTCGAGGGATAACAGTACTCTCTGGCCCACACTTCTTGTAAAAATATTCAGGTCACCACTTTGAAATGATAAGATATTGCACATCCATCCCGTCGGCTCTGGCTCATAGCTTTTTACAGAGTGCTGATACATCGCCTACTCTCAGCACCAACTGCAGCTAATTGGGAAATACATTAGCATTTGGCAGCTTACAGTTCTGCTCTCTTCTTGGGATCTGGCTCATGTAGTGTCCTTGCTTTCACTTTGCTTTGAATTGTAATCGTAGAGGTTAAGTGGAAGTTAAATCTATTTCACGTGGAGGTGCTGCCAGTACTGAGAATTGCTTGGGGAGTAGTTTGCTAGCATTTAAGGGAATAATGTGTGATCTGATGACTCAGGGTGTTCTAGTTAAACCTTGTCAGGATTTTCGTGACTGAAAGGTACTTTGGGACTTCATTCTGACCCTTGTATGACTGATAAAGTTGACCTCAGCATCTTTCTATTTTGCTGTAGTGATTATTATCTATCCTTGCTGAAGAACTTGTCACCTGTGGATGCCGTATCTCCGCACAGAAATGTGAGAATATGCCATGTGTGGGGATACATTGAAACTTCTTGATAGTTTTAGCTACTGCAGATCATAGTAACCCAATGTTTGAGTTAGCCAGAAGGAACATGTGGTACTGCTGTTGCATATGCTGTACAGTTTCCCTATTATACTTCAGAGGCAGCCTGAAATGATAGTATCTTTATTTTTAAACCTGTTTCCCAAAGCTTTCTGAAAAGATCATCTACATCTCCATGCACCTGCAGTGAAATAAATTATGGGGATAATCCTAATCTAATTTAATCAGGTGGAGAATCTGGGATGTATCTAGACATATGCAGCTGCTTTATATGAGGGTTTTCTAACTCTGCTTCACCAGCCACTTTAAGCATCTGCTTGTATTTTTCTTTTAGGAAGTATTTCTGCTCATTTCATTAAAAGCTTTCAAAGTTTCCGGGTGATCACAGGGAGCTAGACAGAAGTCCTAACTAAAGGTGGAGATACTCGGTAACTGGTGATTTTTTTTTTTTATTTCATTCCTATGAACAGATGGGTTCACTGTAAGAATTTATGCTATCACCTAGACTTTATTAGCCAAAGAATAAAAGAAAACACATATAGAGACAGACATCTTTTGTTTCTTCTTGCTAAGCTGTGGTCTTCAAAACATTAATATAATTTCCTATGCTTTATGCAGATACTTATAAGCAGTGAATTAATTCTTTACCAGGTCAGAGTTGATGTCTCCCATTTTATACAGCAGTGAAAAACTGCCTTTGTATTTCATTGCAAGGGAAGTGTCGCTTCCTGGATGCTCCCAAGCCTATGAAACAGTACCCGGATATCATCAAGACGACCTCATATTTATTTTAAGCATGAGCAGTGGGGTTACAGCAACATTCTTGCCTTACCCTCTCATAGTCTTTTACAGCAGACATTAGGCGCTGGCAGAAGTTTGAAGCTTTTAATCTGTTTTTGTTTACTGCTGCATTGGGCAAACCGGTAGATTTTAACTGGAGCGTTCTGTACTAGTTTTTCTGGATCTGTAACTGTTTACAGTGCTAAAGAACATTTCAGAAGTTTTGAGATTATGTGGGTTGCTTTCCTCCTTGGTGTGACATTTTTAGAAAAGGTAATTCAGACATCCAGTTGTAACAATGCTTTTCTTTAATTACTTGGCAACATACATTGGAAATGGTAGATATTTTTACATGCAAAGGATTTTATGCTCTGTCCAGTGTGTGCCTCCTTCCAGAAGTGTAGAGTAATTTCTGATCTCTTTTCAGTCTGAAAACACAAGCTGAATTGAGGCATCATCTGAACTCTGCTTGTAGTTAAAATCGTAGCATAATTAAGATTGGAAGGGACCTCTAGAGGTTGTTTAGGCCATCACCCTGCTCAAAGCAGGTCTAGCTAGACCAGGTAGGTCAGGGCAGCGTCCAGTTGAGTCTCGAATGCCTCCAAGGACAGGGGTCCACAACCTCTCTGGGTGACCTCTTCCAGTACTGGGAGCAGGTAGTGGCAGACAGCAATAAGGTCTCCCCTCAGTCTTCTCTTCTTAGGGCTGAACCCCCCCCAGTTCTCGGGCTCTCCTCTTACATTGTGGGTGCCGACTCCCTTACCCGCTTGGTGGACCCCTGCTGAACTCGCGCCTGTATGCCAAAATCTTACTTGGAATGGGGAGCCCAAAACTGGGCCCAGGACTTGTGATGCAGTCTAACAAGTGCCAAGTAGAGGGGAAGGGTTACGTCCCTCACGCTGCTGGCTGTGCTCTCGCTGATTCAGTAGAGCATGTGGTTTGCCTTTTTTGCTGCAAGTTTGGTCCCTATTAAGATGAAAAACGTTCTGAGTTGGACTGAAGTCTTTCACTTTTACAGAAATGGTTTTAAACATTTGGCCTCTCTTCAATTTCACATTTTCAGGTCTGGATTTTGATATTCTGTAGCTAGGACCCTGTTAGATAAAAGTCTCTTTCATCTGCTGAAGGTCAGGTGTACGACAGCATCAAGTTTCTTCCTTAATTAAATACGAGGTCGTTTATGGTGAAAGAATTTTAAAAGAGAACCTATATTAACAGATACATTAGCACTCTGCCAGTCCAAATAACCAGAATAAAAAAAGCAACAAGAGCCAACCAGCAGGTTAACTCTGTCCACTTTTACAGCAGAACAGGCGTGTGCTGTGTGGTTATATTTCAAATGCAGAAAGGGGCTGTGTTCTGACTTCCAATGCTTCCAGATTTTAAAAAAAAAAAAAAAGCACAAACAAAAACCCACCTGATCTATATGGGCAATTTAACAACCAAGTAGTTTAAAGGAAAGCTAAGTGCTGAAAATTACCAAAATGATACCCTAACTAAAAATTTGTGGCTGATACAGTTAAATGTAGTCACGAAGGAAAGGCAGTAAAATTTGTTAGCTGAAACAACAGTAAAGATCATCATATATTTAAGAGTGGATAACAACAAAACGATAGGCAACTGTTAGGCTCACAATGTAATAGATATTTACTGTTCTTAAGTTCTTTGTTTTTACTTAAAGAGGACTCTCAAAGGTAAGTCATTTTTCACTCCTTGCAAGCAATGCAAACACATATGTAGTATTCTTCTGTTCTGTGCTCTCTGTACGTTTCTTGGGTTGTAATACTCTCCAGCAGTCAAAATTGGGGGCTACACATAGATTTACCAGACCTGCCTGGATCTGGAGGTTTTCCTGTATAGTAAGGAACTTGGATTGGGATTGAGCTCTCGCACAGAATGTCATCTGTAGGCAGAGACTCGGGCATGAGACAGATGGTCCTATCGCCTTGTTTGGACTTCAGGCAACATCCAAAGTCTTAGCAACTGACCTGTCTGTACAAGCAGAATAATATTTAGAAAGTAATAATTTTCCATGTATAATTATTTTGACAACAAAATGATAACAAAAGAAGGATAAAGAAGAACTCTAATTTGGAAGTTATCAACTATAAAATCTGGTTTTGCAACATTAAAATAAGAGTAACAACTTTTCATTCTTATTTATTACAATGGCATGAAATATGTCAAAAATCTACAATGCATAATGTTAATAAGTTTAGAAAAACTTGAATTTTTTTAGAATTCTTTGATTGCTGCATAAAAATGATGTGTAAACTTAATTATATTTGGAATGCCTTATTTGCCCACGTCTGTGCCTTTTTCTGTTGAGTGTTGGCAAGCAAATTACTTACATGTTAGCATCTATGGAGCGGTGCTACCTCAATTGTTTCAGACATTCTTACCTCCAGGTAAAAACAACAATTTTTTTGAAAAACCAGGGGAAGAATTTCTGGAAGAATCTGGTTAGAATAGTCTACAAACACTTTTATTGTAAATATCTTACATTTTGTTTATTCATTTCAGATGGAAAGGTGGAATTTTGTTTAGAAAGTCTCCGGCTCGTGTGTCACGCTTTATTTTTGTCACGTTCAAGTTGAAAAAAATGTTTCTAGTCCAACCTCTTCGAAGAATTTTTCATTTTCAAAAACAGAGAATTAAATCCAGATTTTTCCATCTTGAAAATGCAGATGCAGTGCTACTAGTAAGGGGTGCTCAGGACTAGTTGGTGATAGCCAAGGTGGTCTTGTGATTCATGCACTCTGCTTGCATGTTTCAGTGTTGTCCTCTGTGCAGCTCAGGATACGTTTCATGCTTATGTTTCAGAAGTAAATCAAGTTTTCTGTCTGTTTTCCTGTTTATCGCACAAAGCATAGCAAGAATTTCTGTTACATTATTCTGGTGAGGCACACCGAGTGCTGTGTACTTTTTGAGACAGTCAGTCCAGTAGTGTGATGTTACATCCAAGTAGTCCAAAATTTTCCCACTGTTCTCTGGGAACAAAGCTAGATTTATTTTTAGATTTGCACTGCCAGGGTTGGTTTTTCAGATATGACCATGTAGAGGTGATGTTATGACATACAGTAATATATTCTTAGTGTTCTTCATTTGGATAGTGTTTATTTTGTATTTTGGTTTCATTGTTCATAATTGCAGGCAAAAATACTAGTTTTAAAAGGGACTCTGTCAGTGACAACACACTCAACGTTTTCAACCGCTTCACAGTATTTTATTTGTCTGAAAAGTAAATCTGTTCACCCTGCTTTCAAAAAAATGATGAAATCTAGACTCAAGCACATGATAGGAGTTCATTACCATAATAAGAATACCATTCTATAACGCAGGCAGTATATTACAATGACAGCATGTTGTACTCTTAGTGTGGACCTAAATATACTAACAGTATGTCAACAGGGCAATTCATCCTTCCTCTTCAAACTGCTGAAGACATGATGGTAAATAGACGCTTTTGCTGGCAGCACGTCTGTACTAACCTCTTTTGCTAGGGCTCGCACCTCCTCTCCTGCCTGGTTGACAGAACTGCACCAAGAGAAAATTGTGATCCTGACTTTGTAAGGGATTTTCTTTTAAGAATAATTTGTTAAAAATTTCAGGTGTCAGTCTATGTTCTCGCTAATGAATGATCACACTACTTTGACACAAGTTTTGGTTATTTTACATGCAAACCTGAGACACTTCTTCTGGCCATTTGTACAGTTATGAGATCTCTTTTCCCTTGATTTAAATGTGTATCTCTCTGCTTTGTAAAGAAAAAAGGTTAGTCACACCCGTAACTATTACACAGAATCTAATGTATTGGTAGTGCACAAAAATCCCCCGGTGGAAACGGAGGGACTTTTCCTCCCTTTAACAGCAGAGATTGTATTCCTCAACATGTGTTGAGGAGATTCTCTGGCCCTCATTTTTCAGGTTCTTTCTGCTCCATGTTAAAGCATCTCTCTCGGGTCCTCTTGCCTGCTCTTTTATTGATTACTTACTTACAACTTGGGATGATATTATAATGTTTCTAATTAGTCATTTAAATTCTTTTGTTCTCATGCTCTCTCAGATCGTTAGTAAGAACTGGTTGTCAGCTAGTTTTTTCTGTGTTAATTTATCCCTTTGTAAGAACTGGAAAAAATGGTTGGTCTTATTTTTTTGATTTGTTGTGTCTAGTGTAACACAACTTGCTAGGCAGCAACCGCAAATGCAGGTTTGTCCTTTTTTACTGACATTTTTAATACATTTGGTTTTAACAAGAGTTCAGCTTCTCACTGGTAAATCATTGGTTCCTTTTGCTTTTTGCAGAGGTCACCAAGTAGTTTCAAACCGTCGTATGATAAGGCAGGTTGTGTAACATATACATGTCACTGTGTAAACTGAAATGAGCATGTGTATGTATAATACACTCCCTGTCTGTGTAATACTCCTCCAAAAAATTCGATTAATTTGAGGCTCTCCAGCAGGCTTGCTGCTGTCCTGTTGCACGTTGCATCTCTCAGTAGTTTCAAGTTCACAGTAACTAATGTTACTTCTTCAGTTCCTCTTAATCTCATCATCTCACTGGTATTTTGTGTGACACACTGGCGTTCCATCCAGCACTGTTCTGTTTGGTTTTTTACACAGTTTTTGGGGTGCGGACTGCACTGAATAGTGCCACTGTTTCGTAACGGGGATAACTGAAGCATTTTTAATTTATATGGGTAACACCATGAGCCCAGACAAAGGCAAACAACCAGGACCTGCACTGTAGAAGCAGCACATGGAGAACATCAGAGAATTTTATGCCATGAACTTCTCTTTTATATAGTTTAATACATCTTAGATACAATGTTAAATCAGTGAAGTTAAATCACTAGAAAATGGACTAGTGTATTGTAGCATGGAGTAATCTCCTGTGATTACTTCCAGTGGCCTGCGTGAGCCTTACATTTTTAAATTCATGAACAAAATAGCTACAAACTGAGCCCTGACTATGTAGTTCACTACCCACAAACAGGAGAAAAGGCTGCTGCCCTGGCAGGGTGGGATGGCTGTTACCCAGGCCGGAGACTGCTTCAAGGTTAAGCTCTGCTGAGCCAGGATGCCCAACCGTAGCGCAGTCGTATCCCTGGTCCTTGCTGCTGGAACCTCGGAGCACTAGAGAGTATAATGCAAATTCCCTTGACCTCGTGGGCTGCAGCACCCGTGGGAAGGGCTAGGAGGTGATGGCAAATGCGGTGGCGGAAAAGGGTAGAAAAGAGAAGGAAGGGGGCTTTTTGTGCAGTGCTTTCTCCCCACGCAACTATTCTCCGACTTCTCCAGAAGAAGAGAGAGTTAGGAGCTGTTGCACTATTGCATCACCAGCATGGAGCAATCTGTGCACTGCTTCGTAAGTACCAATGTTAATGTCTCCAACATTAACTGGTGCTCAGTATCGACTAATATTTCTGATAGGAGAAAAGCCCCAGAGACCATGGGACAAAAGCAGGAAGCCAGCAAGGAAAAAAGTTAAAATGTTGGTTTTCCTTGTAAATTGAACAAAGCTGGAAAAAAGCCAGGTTTTTACAAGCCGGCTCTATCTCTTCTTTGGGGTGATTGGAAAATATCTGTCATGGCAAAGGAGGATCAGGTAACTTGGGTCTCAGAAGGCTAGTAAATCGTTGCAGTTGTTTTGGCAAAGGGTGATAGCCTGAGCTTTCTCGCAGTCTCCCATAGAAAGTACACTATACAAAACTAGTCTTGGGTTTTTTTCTTACCACTTTTCTTGCATGCTGCCTTTTTTTTTCTTTTTTTTTTTTTTTTCCTTCCCAGACAATGTAGTAAGGAACCCTTCCTCGAATAGTACATAACCTTTCTTAAGAAATGTTTTGTATCACTGACCTTACACCATAAACAATGTGAGAAATTAATTTTTAAATCCACGCATTGGATTTTCTCATAGATTTGGGTGGTCTTTATCTACTTGATTCTTACCAGCTTCTCAGCAAAAAATGTCGCAGACATACTCCCCATAATTATATTACTCTTTGTACAATGCCTTCTTGTTTTTATTAAGGTTTGAAGAGCTGCATTGCTCCTTGTTATATACACTTAAAAAATAATTCTATCTAATCAGAAGTACAGAATAGCGTTAAAATATAGAAAAGTGTGTAGCTGATCATTGAAATCTCTCCCACTCGTTGTAGCACTCACTAACATTTCATCAACTTCAGTACTTGAAGGGCTATCCCTGCAGCTTCTAGGGTGAGGCCTGATTTATTTTTTATTTTTTTTTCTACACAGAAACTAGCTTTGGTTATTTGGAAAGGCATTGTCGAAACAACTCAGGGGATTTAGGTGCCCAGATCCTACTTACTGTTTTTGTTTCATTTGGGCCTTGGAAGGCAACTGGGACAAGCAAATGTACTAAGAGAACATAGCAGCATTTCTCTTAAAATTTGGCATAGTGAATAGGGCCTTAGATGAATTGTGCCCATTCTGTACGATGTTCAGGGAAAGGGACTCACAAATGTTGTTGATGTTTCTATAGAACGTGACTCTTTTTTACTCTGTTGTGTTCCTCACCACTTCCTAGGATCCCCCTGGAGATAATTAGATATCATGCTGAAACTCCTTCAGACAAACTGAATTTTGAAGAAAGGAAGCAGCTGGATGAGGATGTGTCTGTTGCTGAGGTTGAACAGTCAGCCTGTGCCCTTGAACAAAGCCCCTGATCTCAAAGGACTTTCTACTGAAATAGATGAATAGTTCCAGCAGATTTTGGAAAATTCCCTAACTATAAGTTGAATGAATCCTACACATCAGTTTTATGTCTGCTGTTAGCTCCGTTAACAGCCATGTATTAAGAAACATGATAAGAATCATGAAAGTTGTGTCTCCTACAGAGCGGTCTCATTATGCAGTACAGATACTAAATTGCTTTCTAAGCTATAATTCTGAACAATTCTTTCCAGTTTTGTTCATTAACACTGAACTGCTTCACATGGAAAGGACATGACTTACACATTGGAAGACTACATATAATAGTGCACTATATGCTGTGTTCAGTATAGAATCTGTTTTATCATCTGAATATAGAAATAGCTTTTCATCATGTGCAGTGGAGCTATTATGGCATGGTAACCAAGAAATAAATTTATCTTGGGATGTTAACATTCATCTTTTCCTTACAATACAAATACAATACAAATCAAAGAGGGTTAACAAAATATGATACTTCTATACAGAATCTAAAAGACTAATCTAATTCTCAGATATAAATAACCTGACATTTAAAATGAAGGCGCAAACTCCAAGCTTGTCCTTACCTATATTATTGAGCTTCCATAGTTTTGAATAGAAATACTCAGTGTGCTTGCATAAGTCTGAATTTTTGTTATGCTTATTACCTGCTGTTTACTTAAATTAGTAAGTATGAATTACCTGCTGACCAAAAATAATTCAGTTATATCTGGATGTGTATCCTTTCACATGTTGAGGGGGAAATTGTGTTCACTAATTCTTCTCACGTTGCCTTTCCCAACGTGAGAGGAAGAAATGTATCTCCTGAATGTTTTATAGTCCAACCCAACCCAACCCACTCTGAACCCTGATCTAAGTCTTGATCAGTGGATTGTTGTGGTTTAAAGACCTATTGCCAGGGGTGAAGAACAGATGAATATAGGCAGAGTTTAAAGCAGCCATGTTCTGTTTCTCGCCCCATCAGACAGCTGCGTGGGGTCCAAGGACTTTGCCTCATATCTTCACATCTGTAGCAGACAAATCAGTTGGTCAGCAGTCAGTTTCTTTAGCAGTAAAATGAATCTGTGTGGTATATAAAGATTTAAATACTTAGCAGTATTATAATTATCCCAAATAGTGGCAGTTAGGTGGCTGTTTCATGGAGCTTTGAGTCAGGTAGGGAGGATGTCTGGCTCTAAATTCTATCCTGTAGTAAATTGTGCTTGCAGTTCTTTATGAGAGCGAAAGGGAAAGATCGTGTTCAAATTTATTTGGTATCTGTTAGGAGACACAACATCAGGGATGATAGTGTTACCAGCAGTATCTTGATAATTGCCTGTGAACATAGGTCAACAAAATGCTGTGGGATCTGCAGCTGTAAGAACACATGGCAGTTCTATGTCCCTTGGTTTTTTCAAAGTATACCTTAAAGATATGGTGAGCTATTCTTATATATACACGTGTGGGCTGGTAAAACAAATCAGTAGTTATTTTCAGAAAACTTGATTTAACCCATTCTTAAATATCAGAATGTCCATCTCTCCTCCATTCTGAATTTTGGGAGCTGGCACTTTACCTAGCACTTGTTGCATTCACTTTCCAGATCACGTGAATGGTCACTGTACAAGTCCAACGTCCCAGAGCTGCGGTTCAGGAAAACGACTTTCCAGCGCAGACGTCTCAAAAGCAAACCGCCGAGGGCCTGGGAGGCCCCCCTTCAGAAAAGCACAGTCTGCAGCCTGCATGGAGATTTCTCTCCCGGTCACCACAGAAGGTGGGTGGCAATGAATATTTTGCTAGGTATTTGTGAATTTCTCACTGGGTGTGAAAGTAAATAAGTTTAGCATGATCCTTGTCCTAGTCATTGCCCTGAACTGCTGTCTTCATCTGACTGTTTAGAATTAGAACAACCCCTGTGTGTTAGTGTTGTTACTAACAAGCCTGCTCCTGAGCTCTGTGCTGCCTAGGGATGTGGTATGCTGAACCTCACCGAACTCGCACAGCCGTCCCCTCGCCTGTATGGATTGGGTGCTTTGTTCCGGAAAAGCAATTGTTCATAGCCGCTTATGTACGGTTCTTGTGACAGCTAGTAGTACTAATGTTTCAAACTCTCGTTGTCTCTACTTATCAAGTCAGAAAATGAGTAAGATATTTTTACGATGTGAGTTCAGGCTTTGCACATATATATTTATTTATTTATTGGTACTGAAGACTTTCTAAAATTCTACAATCCCTGGCCACCATTTACAGTAAAATTATAGCCCATAATCTAATCAATTTTTTGTATTTATAATAAGTTTCTTGCTTTAATGCTTGAAAAAACAGTCTTCAAATTGTAATCTACTCGAGTGCAGAGTCGCGATGAAGCTGAGATACAAAGTGGACCACTCATAGCAATGCATTGTGCTTAAAACTTAGAATAAGCCCATTTTCGTTTCAGCAGCGCCAGCTGTTGTCACTGCAGATCATTTAAGCAGAAGCATTCAGCTGACCTGTTTTTCTTCAATCTTGATAGTGTTCCCACCTTGCTGTTGGTGGCCTTGACCCTTGTCTCGCGTGCTTCCAGCTCCCTCACATCCTTGCAATTGAGCAATGCATTGTCTGTGCAGAAAAGCTTAAGTCTGTCAAAAACTGAAAAAGTATAGCATCAAAATAAACGGTGTAGGACTGTAGCGTTGGTTGTATTCAATTTTAGTAATAGGTAAGAATTTTATAATATTTAAACAACAGAAATGACAGACGGCAATATTTTAATAATAAAATAATTAATTTTAACAATTAAGTCCTTTAAAAATCCTGCTTTTAATTCTAATCAAGTTGCAGACTAATTTCCTAAGTACCTAAGAGATAATAATCTCCTGTAGCTGTTGTCTGGGCTGTAGCATGGCCTGACCCCCCCGTGATGCTATAAGTGATAGGCAGCCGACACCACCGTGACCTAGCCCTCTGTCTTGTAAGGAGCATTTGTATCCTAACCTGCCACCTGCAAAAGTGTCTGTACCACAGAAGTTCTTTACAGCTGGAACCAGTACTCCCTAATTTTGCAGATTGTTAATGGAGACAGAGCAAGGGGAATTATATCATTCAGAGTGTCTAATTTTGTATTTTTAAATGCAAATTATTGCAAATACCTTTGTTGCTAGCGGCAAATTGGTAGAATCTTTTGATATATTTTTTTTCTTTATGATAACATAAAATAGCAAATTCTTTTGCAGCCCTTATTCTGGCCATTGTGGGGATCACACAACAGAAAAATAGTGTCTATGTGTGTGAGACCCTATAAGAAAACATCCTAATTTTGGCACAGAGTGTTCCAAGATTATATTCTTGACTGGAATGGAGCTGTTATCCCAAAGTCTGTTTTGGTGTCCTCTAGCAGCTCCTTCCATTTGATTTAAGAACAGCATTTACCTACATTCATTCATGGGACACAGAGGAAAGCATGGTCAGAGGCTTTCTGCAAAATGGCTATGCTCACTGAAGGTGTCACCATCTTCCAGCTATGTCATTAGGCCTCTGGTAGAAATCAGCTCCTGTCGCCAGAGGCTATCACACCAGAACAGCTACTGGTGGTAGAGAGATCCTTTGGGTTGTTCGTTTCTGCTGAAGTACAGAAACATTTAGCTTAAACAGCTTTCTATATTGGGTTACATTATCCAACTCCCTTTGCACTAAAGCAAATGAGAAGTGCCCACGTGATCTATATTTCTGACTTTACTAGATGAGTATTAACTTTCTGCAGAAGAACAGGGTCAAAAACTTGGGGAGTAGTGACATTTCAACAGACACTGCTGTTCCTTCAGTGACCGTCCAACCCTCTCTCCTTTAGGAGAACGTTACAATATCACGGACTCTTCAAAGATTAAGTCATAGGCCAAAGAGCAGAAATGTTAAATTGCATTGTAGGCTTTGTATAACATATGACAAAGTGTAATCCTCAGCAATCAGTTATAAAGAAGTAATCCTGTTTAAATACTAAACCTACTATAAATTTTGGTTTTAACTTGGATTAATTTAATGGCTCCTGTATGAACATTGTACTAAAGAAGATTTACAGAGCTCTGAGGTTTCTATAAATTCCTGTGCATAAGGGCAGTTTTCATCTACATATCACCATTTTTAACTCTGTATTAATTATTGATGATGATCACAACATAACCCTTTCATCTACCTCTCTTTACGCGCCATACAAATATGGTAAGTACCATTGTCAGATAGTTTGTGGTGGAAAACAAAGCACTGCCACGGTAGTTTCTATTGCTCTGTGTTTTTCTCCATCCTACGTAGTACCAAACTCTTCTGGAATTCTTGTATGCAGATACTGCTGCAGTATCAGCACTACTGGTACATAACTGGGCCACGGTACTACCTAATTCTTTTATGCTGCTTCTTTTCTTTTTTCCTCCCAGAGTAAGGAAGGTCACTGGCAGGCAGAACCTACAACCCCCTAAGGTCCTACTGACCCTTGTGTACAAAACATTTAGTAATACAGTTATACTTTTGATGGCATGATGATGCTTTCTGGATATCTGTATCATGAAAAATTCACTTTCTATTGTTCATCGCTAGTTATAATATCTATCAAGTTTAATATTAAAGTATATCTCTTTCTAGAGATAGTCCTCTAACTTTCTTTCAGGGACGTGCAGTAAATAAAGTGACATAAAAAAATCCCTATTTAAAAGTATCAGCGGTGTCATCTAAATGGTATTACAACTCTCAGTAAGGTCAGTGAAATGTCTGTTGCACAAAAGAGCCAGACAGTCTTTAGAGTAATTTATATTAACATGTAATAATGATGGAGCATGGTTCGGGTTTGTCCTTGACTGTGTGGATTTGTGTACAAGTCACCTTTCAGCAGGTTTATAGACTAAAATAATTTTCTGATCATTTATAGTCTCTCATTAAAACAAAGCCACCTGTCCAACTTGTCTAAACTTTTTTTAGATGCCTGTGGTATTAGTCTTTCAACCTCTAGCTCTACCGACTGATCTGTCTGGAATGACTGACATTCCGCCATACTTCATGCATCTTGCATTTCTAGACATACAGTTTTGGCAAGTGGTTTGATTTACTTCTAAAGGTTTTTGTACTAAGCAATCTGGTGGAAGATGGTATGATCCTTGAAAGATTCTCAGGCTGGGGGTAAGAAAGAGGGTGAGGGACGAGGAAGATGAGAAGTTAAAGGTTTGAGAGAGAATATACTGAGAATAAGCATTCTCTCCAAACTGTGGAACTGGCTTTGATCAAAACCTTCTGGTTGGGCTGTTCCAAAATAAAACAAAACCATCCTCTCTGTGCTAAGAATTTTATTGGCTACTTAGGAGTATATGCTGCAATAAACAATAGATTATTCACAAGAAATTTATTTTTTTTTAATATTCTCATGTGGTGAATCAAGAGACATATTTTATGTCCTCGCTAGAGAGGTAGCATTTCAGGTTAGTATTTGGTAGGATTTTATTATTCTACCTGAGTAGAATTTTGATTAGAGATTGCTATCTCAGTATTCTTAAGCACTTTTTATACATTTAAAAAAAAGCCTTTGTGTGTGGGTGGGTGGTTCTTACCTTTTCTTAAGGCTGTCTCTGAGGCACTGATGGCACTTGATTTTTTTTCCCTGCTCTTTACAACCTCTTCTAATTGAATTGATTAAAAAGACAATACATTTTGGTGACTAATCATAAGTTATCTGTTAGAATACTAAATCAGTGTTCTCTTCTCACATTGGATTTCAAAACCTACTTACTTAAACCTGATCTTTTGGTACAATAGGAACTGTATTTCCAGCATTTTCATCAAGTGTATTTTCAAGCAACTTTCCCACAATAAATTCTTCTGACTTCATTCCTGTTAGTTCATTGTCAAGATTTTGCTGACTCTTACCTCTTTACATATGCAGAAGGATTTCTGATAGAGAAAAGCATTTTTGAAGAATGTCTTTGCAATGATGAATCATAGGAAGAACGGGGGGGAGGGGGGGGGGCTTGTTTTCTCCTGGTCAAAATATTGCAAACTGTTCAGTTTCATAAAGTGCTAATATTTTTTCCACACTGACAGAAGAATAATTCAAAAGCCACATAACAGTAGCAGAGGGGTGGTGTCTATGCCTGCATGGTTACTGTAACTGCTTATACCTGTCTTTCCTAGTATCCTCATCTAACATGGAAAAACTTGGAAAGCTCTAAATCTTTTTAAACTCAGGTAGATTTTATTCCAAGCTAAAGATTAATGTCATTTCAGTTCCAAAGCTGGGGAGAGTCCCCAGAAAACTTGAACTAGTATCTAGATGAAATAGCTCGTTATGGTTATATTTTTGTCATTAATTAGCCAGACATTTAATACAGCACTTCTCAAATACCATTTATGCTATTTGAAATGTTACATGTTGTCCTGTAGTATCTTCTGGTTTCATAAATGTAGTATTTTCACAGACTAATAAGTTCTGTAGTTGCTCAATATTCTATATCTAATTTTAGCAAGGAATTAGAACTTTACAAGTTCTTAATAGGATAGTATTGATTCTAAACAACCTTGTTTTCACATACTTTTGATTAAGCTGCTTCTTCCTTGCAACAATGTAAGAATTTATTTGCATTGTAAACAAAAACACAAATATGGGAAATTCCATTGTTCAACTGCTAAATTCTAAACATCTAGCCCTTTTTGACCAGAAGTTTTTGAGATTTTAGGAGTTAGTGATTGTATTTCTTTGATAAGACTTTCTTGCACAGGGTATAAACTACATTTTTTATCATCAAGTTAACATTGGGCATTTAAATACCAAGAGCAATAAAAAGTACACATGAATGCAAATTATTCCTAGTCAAGAAAATCCTTACAGAGATTCTGTCCCATAATAACATTCTGTAGAAAGGGAACGTGTTTTTTCTCCGAGCTTAGTGGATTTCTTTGCAGGCTGTAGCTATTTGCACTGATCATGCCTCGGTCTGTTCAGCTCTGGGCTCCAACTAGCACCTATTTTGTCTGCAGGTGTCCTCACAGAAATACTGAAATAGGGACAGTAACCTTTGTAGCTTCTCTGGGGAAGAAGTGTACCCCTACCTGGCTTGCCTTCTGTCCTGCTGCACAGATCCAAAACAGTCCATCTCAGTCTAAAAACTAATACTGTGTAGTTGTTAAACCCTCTAAAACTCCCCTTCCATCTAGAACAGCAGAGATCCCAGCCTGATCAAGAATTTCAGTGTAGATAAAGAGGCCCAAAACATCTGCTCTTTTTCTGCTTTGGAAAACAAAATCTGTATTTCGGTCGCATTTTTAATTGTAATTTTAGATTAAAGAAAACACTGAATTAAAGAAAAAAGTGATGTTAAAGAATAAAAATAAAATTGTTGTGGGTGGGAACTCAGTGGGAACTCTTGTGTAGCTGGTGGGTACATGGATGTGTGCACAGATATATATGCTGGCACGCCGTCCTCTTTGCTTTAATGAGTTATAACTAACTCCGAGAAGTCTTTCAGATTCGATACTTCTTGGTTATTGCTTGTTCAGACATTCTGCTTTTTTAAGCCAGTTTGCATTCTCCAAAACGTTCTCTCTGCCGTGACTTGCTAGTTGCCATCAAGAGCTTCTGCTGGCAGACTCTGCCTTTTTTTCCTCCTTGCCTGCATTCACACAGAAATCGGGGCATTCTGTATACATATGTCCATATGTGGTTATATCGTACGTCTTGGGAAGAAAGTAAAAACAGAGTGGAGTTTTTCCTTTCAAATGTTGTGTTTGGAAGTCTGTTTTCTTCCACCAGCAGTGATAGAAAACTGTCTGTCTTTTTTTTATTGTTTTTATTTCCTATTATGTAGTTTTTAACTAGTCCAGCTTAACCACCCTTGGCTAGAAAGGCCATTTAGGTCTTTGTGCTACAAATTTGCCTCTGAACAAGGAATCCTAACAAGGATGTACTGTGGATTGTAATTTTCTAGGAACGGTAAGAGCAGAGTCTTTAAATTTGCTTTAGCTTTTCTTTAAAATAATTCAGTTTCAGCATTTACCTCAGCTTTTGGATTAACTCTTTTGATTACATGTAGTTAAAATTTGATATAGAGCACTTGAGTTGAAATGTCACTGTAAGCTGGCAAAACGAACCACTCAAGAATATTTAGTCATTATCTTTAATACCTTACCAAAAATTCTATGGCAAGTACAATACAGTTTCCATATTAATAGATCCAGTATACTTTTATATTTGAAGTTCTTCTTTTGCATCTCTATATAGAATGACTAAAACTGTTTTGGGGATAAGTTGTTTTGTTTCTTGCATGATTTTGTCCAACTTGTTTTGGAAATGGGTAGTATTTGGTATATACTATATACTTTAAACTTCTTTTATTATTCAGAAGTATTTGTGAGGATCACCATAAGAAGCCTTGTAGGCAGCCTGGCAGAGGCTTCCGGATTTTTTTCCTGATGGATTTTGGTTTAGGTTTTGGTGCTGAGTTTTTTGAGGTTTTTTGGTTTGGTTTTTAGATTCAGCAATTTTTACAATAATTTTCTGTGCATGTATGTCAGCCTGTTACTTTGGTCTGTTGTTTCTATAACAAGGTTTCCAAAGTCTTAGGATTGATCTGTACCTTAATCAGCCTGTAAATATGTGTGTGAAGCCATGGAGAAGGGCTGACATTTGCTCTTCTAAGTCCGGTACACTGTAGTCAGGGTCGTGGAAATATGATACTGAGTGATTATCTTCTAAAAAGTCTGCAGCCTGAGGAACCAGGCTCAGCTGATATTGTGCTGTGTATTGCAGTATTTCCTATGTAACTTCTGTACAATTTATATCAGTTTTTCTCTTGTCGGTTATGGCTACACTGCTATGCTGTATGCCTAGCACATTGGATTATTTTTTTGGACTGGATGAGTGAATGTGACCATTAGGTTTCCTTCCCATGTAGCAAGGTGGGGGGGAGAAGAGGGAGGTTTCTGGTTTTATCATCGGCTCCTTTTTTCCTGGGTCTGTTGAGTCGGAAGTCCACGTGTGGATGTGAACTAAGTGACAACGCCCTAGGTGATGATCACTGCGGTTTTCAAAGGTAGGGGTTCCTAGGCCTCCAAGGAAAGAGAGGAATAACCTGGTTGCTTGATCTACAAAAATATTGAAGAGCGAGCACAAAATACCTCAAATGGATGGCAGGGTACTGCAGCGAGGAAGGGAATAATCTGCTGTCCATGTCTGCTGAGAAAAGGACAGGATGTAATGGACATAAATTACTAAGGCAGAGGCACGACTTGAGGGAGACAGTAGGGGATTCATTTTGATCACAAGGGTAGTTAACCACAGAAATGGATTCTCTGAGGAGGTTATTGCATCTCTGGCAGGTTTTCAGAACAGCTTATACTCTCCACCGCATTCCCTTTGCCATACCTCTCCATATTGCAGAGCGGATGATTTCTGGTAAAATTCCTTGCCCAAGCAGCCAGCCAAATAGATGCTTAACCTGATCCACTGGGCAAGTTACAGCAGTCAGGGGACCACACTTCACGAGGCCCGTAAGTGCCGTGGCTTTTCACAGCTAACCTTTCATAACAGATGGAAAAGCCCTTGGCTTGAAATTTTTTTATTTATTTCTTAGGGAGGGGATTATGGTGTTGGTTCTGCTTCTAAATCATTTCTGTTTTCTTAGTGAATTTACATCACTGTAACTAGTATCAGTAAGAATAGTATAATAAGAAATGACTTAGAGACACTATGGTAAACCACAGTCTCCACTAACTGCTCAGTTTGTCACCGCATTTCTTGTCTGTGCAGAGAAGCAGATAAAAATGTTGCATAGACGACCTGTTCCATATCTAGAAAGTTTGTTCCTTTTTGCAGAAAGCTTTATTCAAATAAAAAAAAGAAGTTGTTAGGAAGTTGAAATTATTTTTCCTGTATTTAGCAAAATCCCAGCACTTCTAGTCTAATGGGCACTGCAAACTCAAAAGATTTGTGAACAGCAAATTCTGCATGGCTGTAATAAAAAATTTGGCACCTAAAGTCAAGTGTTCCAAAGAAGGATATTCCAGTATCTTTTGTAAGGTTTTCATATCTGTTTCAAAGTATTCTGTCTGAACGTTGAACTGCAAGATCCATAGATTATTCTTGGGTGAATACAATTGTTTCCAGAAGTGGCTTGTCCATAGTGTTAAGTTCTTTTTCAGTCATGGTGGAGATGAGAGTATGTGTGCTTGTTTTCTGCTGTAGGTAAAATTAAAAACCTTCTCTTTTTCTGCTTACTCTTAGAAGGGCGATGTAGGGAGATTTTAAAGGTGAGCAAGGGGGAAAGCCCAGTCTGCCTGTGATACAGACACATCAAAAATAATGGCAACTGGTCCTGGGACTAAGAGGACAATTCAGCCTACGTACTTCAATCCATCTGTTTAGGATGCAGTCTGAGATAGAGTGCTCCTGAGAGTGGATGTCCTAACCAAATAGATGGGATAGATAGATAGAGAGCTTGCCCAGGAAATTTGCTAAAGGACATGCATAAAAAGTGAGTTGTTAGGGCAAGAGGGAGCCCAGTTTCTAGACCCTATCAATAGTGTTCAAGTTCCCCACAAGTTCATTTTTTATATTAAGTCCACAGTAAATAAAAAATAGGACCAGAAGGGCCAGAAACCTTAGGTTCAGCCTCTCAGCTGAGCATCATAGCCATCAGGGGCTCAGCTCCCAGGGGAGACACGAAGAATGCTGTTCCTCATTATACCTTGTGGCCACAGAAGGCACGGATGGACGAAGTCGGTCCTCTTAGACCGATTTGTGCCTACAGCTTATGACCTTCAGTTTTCTGCTGAGTGCTACAGTCACTAGACTGCAAAAAGCCAGTGGAGCGGTTGTCATTTAGACTGAATCGTAATCTTTATCTGACCTACCCACTGGTTTCCCTCAGAGGTTTAAGTGGAGTTTAGGTGTGTGTCTGCCTAAATCTGGTCACAACAGAGCTTGCAATGCCCTGTGTCCCCGGAGAAAGCAGTGAGGGGAGGTTGTCTAAAGACTGAGGTGCCTTGTGAAGGAGTACGTCTAATGGCCAGGAAAGACCTGGGAAGAAATGGAGAAGAGCCTTGCATGGATGCGTGTGAGCTGCTGGTGCCTAAAGTCCAACTCTGTTGGGCTAGCTAGAGTTTATGTTTGGTTTTATCTTGGAGTACATTTTCTGTCAGGCTCTAAGAGGATGTTAGGATCCACTTGTTTTCTTACAGGAATCTGCAAATTTTCCTTGTTTTAAAAACAAGCAACTAAATGAAAATTTTGTTCTTCTTATATTTACTGAATATCTAGTCAGTTTTAATTTAAATGATGGTTTGACTCCAAGTTAAGCTAATTTCACACTGTACTCTAAGCATGTTGAATTTGGAGGGTGTGTTTTGCACTGCATGCTCAACTTCAGCACTTTCTTGCCTCCTAGCAATCGCTTCAGATCAATGTAAACTGGTTTTCTACATCTGAAATAATTTTTGAAACATTTTTGGAAGTGGAACACACCATTGGGTGGTTCCTGGTACTTCTGTGGCAGAATGGAATAGGCGGTGATCTGTTGTGTATAGAGAACTAGGGAAGAGTATAGGAATATTCTGAGATTGTTCACGTTACGTGGTAATAGCTCTTCCAAAAGATCGGGTTTTTTTAAAGCAAAGCTTTTCTAACTATACTTCAGTTACAGAGGCAGAGGGTCTATCAGTGGGGAGAAGAAGAAAGAGTGCTTTGAAGTGCTTTCACTTGCTTCATTAAAACATTAACTATTTTGACTTTGTTATTGAATGAACCCACGTTTTTTCTTCTATCATGCCTTTTGTCTCCACCTTATTCTTGGGTACTTCCACATATGAAAGTTATACAACATACTGTTCTTTCCCAAACATCAATGTTACGAAAGATGCTTCAGCAGAATGGGTATTTGAGGTTGGGATTTAAGTTCTAGAGAATTGTGATGTCTTTGATTAAAAAACGTATGTCCAAACTTACAACCTATGTCTAAATTGAGCTCTTAGTGAACGGAATGCAAAGACGGTTTGCTTGTGTAAGTCAAGGGGAGTGATTCATACAATTGAATATGGAAGTTTGATAGATTACTTACTGTGAAGATCTCTCGCATTTTTATCTTTTTATAAAGATTTGCTTATTTATCTTATTTATTATTTCTACTTCATTTTCAACATGAAGAATAGTTCTGCCCTAACAGTTCCCTTCTGTTTTTAAAACATGCTAAACTAAAACCTAAGCCTGAACTTTACCATATTCTGGAAATAGCAAAATAAAGATCCAGGTCTAGTGACTTGAATCTGTTTTCTCTTTCAGGCCTTTACTTGCCATCATTTACATCAGGCTTCTATCAGTACAATTCCATGAAGCCATTCAGGTTACGCTGCTATAACTGTAGCAGCTTCAGGGCAATACATTTTGGAACTTTTTCCAGGGAGGGCCAGGCATCCCACAGCTTTGAGTTCCGTGTAAGTGCAGCCATAGCCATCCTGGTTTGAATGCTCTGCAAGCTGTGTATACACAGGCTTTTCAACATAGTTTTAGGGAAACTTATTTGAGTTCATCTGGAGGAAATAATTCACAGTAAAATTCCAGGTTATTATTGCATTGTTTGTGCTTTAGACAACTTCTGCTGCTTTCTAGTGAATTGCTTTATGTGGAATGCAGCTTTAGAGTGGCGCTATTAAAATGCGTTTTAAGATGTTTTTAGCCAAGTAAACGTGCAGTGTTCTTAAATGTGTGAAAACCCTGCAGCATTACTTCCTGCCCCTTTCTCCTCTGTGTTGCTGAAGCATTGCCGGCAGTAATGTGGTTCAGTCTCTGTGTCTCTATGATGTTACTTTGTGCAAATCCATGTTCGAAGTATAATTCCTTTACTGTATGTTTACACTGGCATTCAGAGCTTTGCATGCTTTCCTGACTACATAATTTTAAAAGTGAGAGATTTCTCGTAAAATGTTAAGATGATGATCTTTAAACTGGCAAATGTTTTAATAGTTTCATTAGCTTCTGGTAGGTCTGATATTTGGGATTAAAACTTGTAGAAATCTCCAAGTGAGGAGAATATAACCCATTTAACTTTGTTTCCAGAATATATCGGTTTCCGTATCAAAAAAGGTTGATTTTTGTACATGTTTTATAAGCAGATCAGTAACTCAGTATGTTAAAACCAGGAAAGGACCTATAAATAGCATCCAAGACACTAACAGTCAGTTGCAAAACTTTTCAGTAACGAAAGTAAACATCTGCAGTGAAAATGTTGATCTTTGTCACTGGTAGGTTTTTTCCATTCCTCATAACAGGCAATACTATTACTTTCATGATTCCTAACTTCAAGAAGAAAATTGCTTTATGCTTCTGTGTTAGTGCTAACTCCACTATTCTAGAATAATCACAGTGACAATTTCTTGGAAGCGGTGATAGGTGAGGATGTGTTCCCCTTACAAAGCCTTTGCTGCAGCTGAGAATAGAGAAGTCAGAACATTTTCCTGAAGATGGCATACATATTTTCATTAATACTCTCCCTCCTTTTTTATTTTTTTAATTCCATGAGAAAATAAGGAAATTCCAGTTTTATTTCCACTAAACAAAAGGAACTTAAAAAAACCCACAACCCTGCAATCTCTGCTCTGTAAAGGTGACAGTTGAAACACATGGAATCATTTACTGAAATTACCTTTTAAATTCTCAGAAAACCCCCAAACCCTAAATTAAATCTTCTCCTAGACACCGGTGCACTGCAGCAGGACAGCTTTGTCATGCAAGGAAAGAACTAGGACAATAACTGCTCAGGGCTGCTTTCGTATAAATGTCATGATGACGGTTGGCTCAATTGTTCTTGTCCTTTTGCAATGCATGCGATATTGTGGCAGTAGGTCACATTTCCAGACGGGCAATGCTTCAGCAATTACATGGAATCAGTACATTCTCACACGACGAGCGTCACTATACTGCTCACACATGGATGAACAAAGGTAAGATTCAAAACCACTGGCTTCATTTTTATCCGAGCATGTGAGTTCAGGTGTCCTGTGTGTTTCTGTCAGTGAGGTGGGTAGCAAGTTAGAGGTTTTGTAGTTGCTTTTACACCAGAAGCTGCCTGTTTGTATGCTGCTGCTGCTCATAGCTGGAAATTAACAATCATTCCAGTGTTACGAAGTCGGTTCCTGAGTTTCCATCCGCATCTCACTAACCCAAACCATGCATAGGACAGGGCTGAATGAAAACTTTAAAGAAAGCAGGACTACTCTTAGGGAAGTAGCAGTGTTTATAGTGTGTGGTCTTAACCTATGGAATGCAGCTTTTTGAAATGCACCGACTGCAGATAATAATGCTTTTGCTCAGAGCTGCTCATAGTCTTAACAGCCTGAATAGCAGCATCTCCCAAACGATAGGCATTCGTTAGGTCTCAGGGGCCACTGAACCCCTCCGCTGGTGCTCTCAGCTCCTCTGCTGCTAGCTGCAGGAACGGCCTGGAGAACTATTTGGAGGAAAAAGAAGAGCCAAGAAATCCAGGTCTGCAAGAGGAGGAGGAGGAAAAAAGGACATGGTCATCTGAGAGAGATGACTGGGTGGGAGCAGAGGGATCCTGGGAGTTGGGTATGTGCCTCTCGGAGAAAGGGCTCCCTCAAAGCAGGAGGCAACTCGGAGGCAGGAGCCCATTTATGAGAAAGTGTCATATAACAGGATGTCCTGCAGAGGAGGAGAAGTGGGAAGGAGAACTGAGGAGCAGAAAAGCATCTGCCTTTCACATACGAACGTCCTGCCCCCTTACTGAAGCAGGGAGTCCAAATAAACTTTGTTTGACCTAGGTTACAGGGTGTACCTGCAAGTGGTCCTGGTTCAGACTCGCGCAGAAAAAGGTTGTGGCTGACATTCCTGCTACGCCCGTCATGCCATGCGAGAAAAGGAAAATAACAACAGAAAACCCAGAATATGGCGGTTGGGTTAAGGATTACAACAGATTGGCAGTGTTCAGGTCAACTTTTAGAAGATGGGACGTAATTTTAAAACATGGCAATTATGCTGGCAAAGGATATGGCAAGTTCTTAAAATTTCCTAAAGAAAGTGCGTTTATGTTTCTCTAGGCTACGGTGGAGTGGTTTCTAAATAAGAATTTGGGGTATAATCTCTTTGAGAAAGGAGTCCCAGGGAATAGGCCTAAACTAAATTTTATCCCAAAATCTAGGAAGAGGAGAGATTTTTACCTTGGTTTAGAGCTAGCCAATAAAGTCACATAGTGATTGCAGCCTTTCATAGGTTTTGGATCGCTGTTCAGATATGTTTAATGACATCAAATTTTGACATGTGTTGTGCTGGTCTTTAGAAATTCAGTTTGAGTAGTGTATTTAATAAAATGGCACAGTATGTTCCCAAAAGTGTCCCAAAGATTATATCTGTTTGTGTCAGTTCTGCGAAGACGTATTAGTTAACTGTACTGCACAGGAGTGAGGAACATTTCTTGTAAATTTAGGGAGGGAGAAATCTTGATGACACATGCAAATGGCACATCATATATTTTAAGTTCCGTGTATGTCGCCTACACTAACTGCATTTGTCCTTTCAACATCTTTCTCAGCTTAAGCACCACCATATCTGAATTTTATGTGACTGTGATATTAATACACCTGTAAAGAGAAAATTAATTACATAATAACATTTTTCAACAATTAGGTACCCTTTGGGGAAAAACCAAATGTGTATATATATATATGTGTGGAGCCCTGATGATCTCTGCCTTGAAATTACTGTCTTCCCCTTCTTTACCTGGCAGCTGTCACTGTGCTTAGGAAGGAGCTGGGCCAACCAGTCTGCTGCAGAAGTACAAAGTGCTTGGGGTTATGGGAGACACTAATTCTCAAGGTATTAGAAGCTGCGTTTGCACATGAATAAACAATCCCAGATTTATGCAGATACAGTTAGCGGTAGTGAGCCAGAACTAGAGAGCTACAACAGTGCCTACATGAAGGTGAAATGGGGTGAGGGCAGCGCTTGGAAGTTCACGTAGACCTAAATTTCTGTTCCATGAGAGTGTGACTGCAGTGCCAGAGACGGCTACTCTGTGAAGCTCCTGTTCGACAAGTTATGGGTGCCCTCGAAGAACAGAAGCTGGCCCAAGCGTCAAAGAGTAGCAGGACAATCTGCCCCCATCCCTCTGCGCCAACTTTTAAGGTAGCATATGTAGTAACGCTTGGTGTGGTTCCAGTAGTGGTTTGCTGTGGTTCTCTCCAGTCTTTCCCAGGTAGTTGCTGCAAAGAGGATAATTTCAGCAGTTTACACAGAGTCGTCTATGAGTAGGGGAATACGGTGCTGTAAGACATTGTCTGAGGAAGTGAGTCAGCAGCAAACCTGCTGCTTCTGGTGGAGAGCAGGAACCATCTATACAGTATGAAGCTTAGCCCAGTTTTAAGTTGGAGTATGTAAGAAAATCCTTTTCTAATTTTATTCTTCAACTATGGCAGAAAGTATTCCTCTTTTTTGACATTTCTCCTGGCTCTGCAGAGGCAGCTTTCTCTTCTGAGCTGTAAGAAGCATAATTTCATACCAGACACAGATCTACTTCATAATGATAGGTTCAGAAGCAAGCCTTTTATCTCGGGTCCAATAACTTCAGCTATTTCTCCATCTCCAGAACTTCCTGGTCCTCTAGCTGTTGCAGAAGAGCATGTGAGGTTTCCAATGACCTAGCCCTATTTGTGACTACAGGTCGGTAGCCAGCAGCAGTGGCACAAATTGTTTTGCAAAGACCGTGCTAGCAGCCAGCCCTACTCTCTTCTTCCCGCTGGCTCCTTTACTCCGGTAACCTGCAGAGCAGGTTTCTCACTTCACCCTCTGGGAAGCCAGAGTCGATTTGCACCCCAAGACGTTTTGGATGCTGGGATCGGTTTAGCAATAGGTGTCTTTTCCCCAGAGAGCAGTTATTAATAGCTTGATAATAAACGATGGCTGTGAATGCAGTGCTAGAATGTCCTAGTGATGGAAACAAGAGCAGAGCAAAGGACACGTGCTCTGAAGTTAGGAATGGCATCTCCCTTCGTGTCCTGCAGCAATGAGATACATGGATTAATTTTAAATGCATTGGTAACATACGGGTCTAAAATTATTTCATGCTATTTAGAACAAGTCCTTTGAGCTAAGGCTGTTGTAAATTCTAATTAGTCTATGCTAATCTTCATAATAAGCAGCTATTTCTAATGCAGATCTAACTGATGAGGTCTGACAGCATTTTCCACACTTATTTATACACTGGCAGCAAACTGGTATCGTGCTAGTATCGGAATGTTTGCTCAGGTTACGAAAACTCTGTGTTTTCTGTACTCTACAGGGAGTTTGTATTTGCTGCAGGCTTGTGCCTGTTCTAGGATTGCCAATTTATGCCTCTTTGCTTGTATTTATTTATGCAGAAAATAGGGAAAACTCCTTCAGCCGTTCCCGAAGCTCCAGCGTGTCCAGTATCGACAGGGACTCAAAGGAAGCAATTACTGCTTTGTACTTCATGGAGTCCTTTGCCCGAAAGAATGACTCTGCTGTCTCCCCCTGTCTCTGGGTTGGAACGGGCCTCGGTATGGTCTTAATCCTCTCCCTTAATCTGCCTGCTAGTGACGATTTACGGCAGTCAGAGCCAGTCATGGTGTCGCCAAGTGGTAAGAGTGCAGCTCTTTTCCTGTTTATTATCTGTCTTGGTACAAAAGGGGGAATAACTGCATGATTTTGTATGGCCTTTTGGGCAGAAATTTCTCGATATATGTATCAAGCAATGGTCTCTCACTACATAGAAGGCACACAGGTAAAGATAGATGCTCGTGAGCGACATGCAGCTTCGTGAACAGAGACACTGTGGTTTTGTTAGTTCCAAAGATTACCTTATGTCGTGGGCAAAATTACATGTTTCTTGGGAGGATAGGGAAATTAGCAGAGTTCCCTCATATTGTGAAATTACAGTCCTGTGTACAGCTCTGATGCAGTCCTATCTGGGATGCTGTGAACAGTTTGGCTGTCTTACTATCAGAAAGCTGGAGAGAAGCAGAAGGGAGTTCAGGAAAGGAAACAAAAATGTTGGCAGGTTGATGTGCCAGGAGAGATCCTTGGCTGAGTGAGTGACAGATGGTGTAGCAGAGAGAACAGAGGGCTGAGAGAGGTCAGGTCTGAGGAGAGGCAGCATGTGCTTAGTATGTTTAAAGCAAAATAATGAAAAAAATTGGAGAAAATAACACAGGAATAGAGGTTTCCCACCCCTGGTTTGTTTAGAAAAACGATGCTGGAAGGTCACCAGACTAAGAAGAGCAATTTTACTAATGGGGCATAAATATCCTACTAGTATAATGTAGAGATAAACAACAGCCTATCTTTATGGTATTCAATAGCCTGTATTATATACATTATTTGATACTGGCTGCCCGAGACTTTTTCAGTACTGGCAGCCTGTTTGTTCACCTTCTTGTGTGGTCAGGAAGAACTGAGCAAGCAAGACTTGCCACCTTAGCTAGATTAACGCGTTTGCTCTGTTTACAAAAGCTGAACGTCAGCTGTGCCGCACGCATTCACAGTACTGACAACCAGTTTAATTGTGGTGCCAGTGTCGGTGAGAGGAATTACATTTTGCAGGCACAGTTCTGACACTGAAAGGAGCCGTGCTGACCTTCGCGTGCTTGGACTGCATGGGGACGTTGACACATCCACCGTATGAAGTATGGAGGGACCCACACAGTGCTGATGACGGTGAAAAAACAAGGAAAAGGAAACTTGTCATGCATTCCCCTTCCTCCTCCCAGGATATGGGTGATCATCAATTTGCAGTCATTTGTTCAGAAAAACAAGCCAAAGTCTTCTCATTGCCTTCCCAAACATGTCTTTATGTCCACAACATCACCGAAACGTCCTTTTTATTGCGAGCAGATGTGGTCACCCTCTGTAACAGCGTCTGTCTGGCGTGCTTTTGTGCCAATGGGCACATCATGACACTGAGGTACTTATCTAACTAATCTTGTGGCAAAATTAAGCAAAGAGGTGGCACAGCGCAGTCACGTTCCGCTTGCGTTCGCTCCCTGGCGGGTGCGTTTAATCCCCTGCCTTGCCCGCTGCCATGCCTCTTCCTTGGCAGCTGCACAGCAAAGCAAACTCCTTTATTTCATAGTAATCCCCCACCCATGACAATTTGATGGCTGATGACTTTTAACTGTCATCAAAGAAAACCCTGATAATTTTGGTCAGTTATGGTAAGTCAGGTATAGAGAAGTATAGAGAAACTCGGGTATCGAAAGGGTACTGTTTATCCAGTGTGAAGTAGCAAGTCCCCTGCTGGCTGTTAACAGAAGATTTTCTGCTCAGAGCACCTCGTTTCCCTTCCTTGTCATCTCCACCAGGGAGCTGGCTGTGCAGTACCCCTGTAGAAGTGCCCTCGGCTTGCCACACCTCCTTCCCCCAGCCAGGCCATTTAAATTTTGGGTAGTGCCATCCAAAATGGCAAACCAGGAGAAGCTGGAGGGACAGCAAAGGCAATGCCGGAGCCTTTGTCTGCAGGGTGCAAGCAGGGCCCTGCCGTGCCATTTCCCGCAGCTGCCCATGCAATAGCTGGGGCCAGGCCTTACCCTGCAAACTGCCCAAAGTGGCACAAGCTGCACCGTCATACGTGAGTCCCAAATCCAGACAGTAGCAGAATCCTAAGGGTCATCGAGGCGAGGCAGCTGAAACTTCTCTGTGCGAGAAAACAAAGTATGACAGGAAGGCGGCCTGTTTATGGCGGCATTTTTCAGCTTAGAGCTGCACTTGAACTATTCCAGTTACGAAAAGCATAAACTTAAATGTTGGTTTAAAATGCGGCCGCGGAGCAGGTGTACTGCGTGTGGCAACTAACCTGGGTATCTGCTTCTCTTCAGCTTGCCCAGCCTTCGCCCGCTGCTGGACATCAACTATTTGCCTGTAACAGACATGAGGATAGCGCGGACCTTTTGTTTCACTAACGAAGGGCAAGCTTTGTATCTCAGCTCTCCCACAGAGATCCAGCGCCTGACGTACAGCCAGGAGATGTGTGACAATCTGCAGGTAAGGCTCAAGCCCTTACTTTGGTGCTTGTGTGGGAGGGCCGGGGTCCTGACTTGTCAGATGTAAATTGCCGCGGGTTCACTGCTGGGTTTTAGTATTTGAAGCGAAGGCTGTGCTGCGGGAGCAGGAGAGACGTCTTCCTTTCCGCTTGCCCTGGCTGAATGGTGCCAAAGCAGCAGAGAGAGGTCAGGAGCTCTGTTGCCGTTTGGACTTTTTCATGACACTGTCACTTTGGTCCTGTGCCCTAAGGGCTGGCCCGAGCCTAGAGTCTGCCCGCGCATAACTGCAATCTCTGCCGGCTCTGTACAGAGGCAGATTTGTGCCCAAATGGGACTCTTCACAGCCTGCTTCTCTCAAAGTCCTACCGTACGAAAGACCAACTGTTAAAAATGACTGAAGGGAAAGCAGGGGAAGCTACAAATGGACAGCAGCTACAGCAGTTGGTACCGGCATGTGTCCAACCACACAGCAACTGCATCAGTGAAAATATAAATGCCTTCCCATGTTTTTATCATTTTTTTATTCTAACTTTAAAAATACCTTAATACCTGCAGCTTTCCGTAGATAGGTGGGAGCATGAGACAAGCCAGTGTGGTTAATATCAAAAAATATGCTCTGTTTTAATATATTTTTAAATTATTTACCATTGGTTTTACTGCAATAATTGGTACTCCCCTTCTTCCACATGAGGAGTGCATCTACCGTTGTACATTAAAAACACAGTAGCTATAGAAATGGTCCAATTAAAATAATTTATTTTGAGCAAAAGTTCTTTACAATGTTAGATTTGGGTTGGTTGGGGTTTTTTAACAATGAAAATGCAAATTAAAAAGTCATTTACTGAAGAGGAGGAATTGTGAGAGGTTACAGGGAGAAACATGAGTAATAAAAGGGGAAAAAAGAGGGGGAATAAGTTCTAGGTTATATAATTAGCACTGAACTAGGATGGAAATATAAAAGAAATGGTCCTGCCAGCACTCATTATGCCCTAGGGAATAACATGTGCTGAGCTGCTCAACTCACATCACAGCACTGTCTGTCTCAAGTCTGAAAAGGCACTGTGAGGGTGAGCATTGCACACAAGCTTCTGCGCATCCGAGAAGAGATTATTTTGCAGGGAGCCGATTTTTAAGTGATCAAAAGGTTTGATCAATGTATCTTAGAATATGGACCTATAGTGAGAGGCTGTTACAAGCTGGATTTTTTTTTTAATTAACCTTAATAGCATCATACAACAACCAACCAAAGGGAAACGCAGCCCTCGCTTCTCTGTACGGTCAGACTGTGGCTGCTTGTATCTTGGGTTTTATGCAGAGAGGACAGTAAAAGGCTTGCACAGTCATTATATGTGTACAAAAAGCAGATGACCCCGTCTCACCTGCTACCTAGGAAAACAAAGCCAGGCTGCATGAGAGCCTCCACTCAGGCTCGAAGGGCTGCAGTAATTTTTCTCCCCAGAGCAGGTGACAGTGCAGAGGAGCAGGAAGTGTGAGTCACAGCGCCGTCCTAGCACTCAGGCTCCCAGGAGCCGAGCGCTTTGTGCAGCACAACGGCTGTATCTGCCTGTTGAGGCTTCGATGAGCAAACACAGAGCTGAGCAACAGGGCAGCAACTGTTCTCAGTGCACACAGCCTCGCTGGTTTCAAACGCTAATGGGGCTGCACGCTTTCTTTCTCAGTTTTATTCTGGAGAGCCCACTTTTCCTAGTACTGCTGCAGGTAAATCTGAGCCTGAGATTTGTTTGGGTCGACTGCTCCAAGATCTGGCACCATGGCAGTGCCTTCAGCAGACGTGCTCATTTAGCAGTGCTGATGGCACTGCCAACATGCACAGTAACGGCGGCAGGGAGAGGTTGTATGGACGGTGACAGGATTTTGTCCAAAAAAAACCCAACAAAAACCTACCAAACAAAACCCCACCAAACTCTCTGAACTGCTAGCAAGCGCTGAACTCGGGTACGCTATAAAGAGAAAAGAGAGTGACTGCCCTGCTTGCCTGGGTAATCACTAAAGCAAAACACATAATTCACAACAAATTGTTTATTCAATTGTAGTGTTGTCTCTGCTGTTTCTAAGCAAAATGTGATCTTATCACTGATATTTTCACTCTGTATTGCTTGTAAATTTTTTTATCTGTGGTAATGAATGTAAGACTGGGCCATGATAAACCAAGTTCCTTTGAAAGCTTGGGTGAATCTAGTTAGCCCAAGTATTTGCCTGTCATGAAACACAAATGTTAAGCACTCAGTACTGTTCACGTAACAGACTCTTTCAAAACTGGTTTAGATCCAATGCATGTGGCTCATTAATGCAAATAAAGAAATCACCTAGAACTGCTTTCACCTCACTAATTTTTCACATGGATTTTTGTCTGACTTTACTAGGACATGCTTGGGGATTTGTTTACTCCTGTGGAAACACCAGAAGCCCAAAACAGAGGCTTTCTCAAAGGACTTTTTGGAGGAAGTGGACAAGCTTTTGACAGAGAGGAGCTCTGTAAGTAATTTATTGGGGTTTGTTGTGGGTTTTTTGCAGAAATCAATTCACAGGATCCCCTGCCCTTGTCATTTAGGAATGGAGCGGTACCCAAGATTTAGATCATTGATGAAAAAATAAAGACGAGCTCATGAAGAAAGGGGAGGATCCTCAGTTGCCTTCCCATGATTCCTTCACCTCGGCAGCTTCTTTTGAACGAGTAAGCGGGGGAGCCCAGGACTGCGCCGTAGATGTGCCGGTGCACAGAGCGAAGTCTTCCACACGTGCCATCTGCACTTCAGATGGCATCACCACGGCAAGGCTGCAGCCCTAGGATGAGCAGCACTGACAGAGCCATGGCCAGGAACTCATTCCTGTCCGTTTGTCTGTTTCTCCTTTGCAGTTGGCGAGGCCACGGCAGGAAAAGCCTCTCGCAGTCTTGCCCAGCACATCCCTGGATCAGGCGGAATTGAAGGTGTGAGAGGAGCCGCAGGAGGAGTCATTGGGGACTTGACTCGTGCACGCATTGCCCTTGATGAGAGAGGACAGAAACTGGGAGAGCTGGATGAAAGGACTGCGAGCATGATGGCCAGCGCAGAGGCATTTTCCAAACATGCGCACGAGGTAGGGCCCCCGGCGCCACACACCCCAAACTAGGAACTGCCAACCCTGGAGCTGGGCCTTTGCTTCCCTTTGGGAAAGTAAAGTACGGTTCTCCCCACTCACCCAGTCGTGGTGTTTTAGGTGTTCTAGGCCATTTTTCCTGCTCCCAAACAATGAGAATGCCAAAAAGACACTTCCATTGCACACCCCTTCATTTCACATTTTCATAAATGAGCATCCATTGTTAGCCTCTGAATTTAGAACATGGCACTTCTCATTTCTCGCCTTTCTCACTAATTCATTATAATTTTTTTTAAGCCACTTAGTGCAGCACGTCTATGCCATAGGGCAGAAAACAGGTAGGTGGATGTGTATGTAGGAACCTTTACAGATCTTATTGGGAAGAAGAGGAGAAAGAACATTTCTAGTACAACACTGTGGTACAGTTATATAGAATAGGTCTTGCCTGGAATAGACAGCTTCTATGCTTAGAGCTGGAAATGGAAAGCTCTTATATCCCACGCTGTTAAGGCTGGGAATCAACTGGAGTGATTTTCCTTGATGATAAAACAACATTAAAAAATAAATACTTCCCAAGATTTTTCATTTAACATGCAGCACATCTCCAGACAAGACCTTTACATTTTTATTGGCTTTTGTAAGTGTGAGGCAAAAACATACAGAAAGAACGTGCCCTGAAATGCAAGAAGTTTATATATTCAGGGCGTATCTATTATGCTCCATAGATAAGCTTATCTCCATAGCAGTAAAACACAAGTTCCTGGTTATACCCATACCTCTCTACTTTTTGCAGAAGAAAAGTAGTTTAGTTAAAGATCCTCAGGAAAAATCTTAACAATTATGAAATTAAATACAAGGTCTCAGTGGACTCAAGACCTGGTGACACTGTTAGTAAAGTACTGCATTGCTTTCTTTTCCTTTTTTACTTACGAAGTTTGTGACAGTTAATGGGCCTAGGTCATGCGCGATACCTTGTATGCAGAGCAGTGTTTTATATCTCTTTGTTTGTTTCCCATTTCTGTAGGTGATGCTGAAATACAAGGACAAAAAGTGGTACCAGTTTTAGATTTTCAAAGCAGCTGCTTGTGGCTTTAAGAAAACTGTTCAGGGAAGCAACATTCATTCCTAAATCTACCAGTCACTGGCCAGAGACAGTTTTTTCTCCTAGAAGATGTTTTCCTGTTACTATTATTGGATTCATCACAGTGGGAGTCAAGGAGAAATTTTACAGACCGTGACATGTAAGCTAAGAATCATGTGGGTCTTACTCGAACAGCTGGCTCATGCGATAGCCAATTTTTTTCCAAAAGGAACTCAACCATCACTGTGGCATGTAGTTTTGCAGAAGCTGTAGGTATGAACTGTGGGGAGTACGTCTGGTTAAAAACTATTCTGTACAAACTCGAATGTTAATGCACTTATAAAACTTTGCATGACTAATTGACATCTTAAAAAAAAAAAGAAATTGAAAGCATGTTGTGACTGAAGAAAAATGGGATTTATTTCTATTCTGAGCAAAAAAAAAAAAAAAAACTTAAATGGCAAAAATCTTTATTTTTTAAAAGTGACATTACAAAGAGCCAGTACATTTCAAGCATGTTTGCTACCATTCTCAACATAAAAATGAGTTGAGCTGAATTTTCTTATCTGTTATTTATTTCCCTTGAAAAACCTTGCTTGAAATCAGTGCTGTTTAACTCCTACCAAAAGAATAAGTAACTTCAAAATCCTATGCCCAAAATTTACAGATTTTTTCAAGCAGCTAGACAGGCACTATCTGAAATGAAAACACGAGCATAGGTGGTTTATTTGCAATTCAGAGCACATGACTTGTCATCCTTATCTGTACTTTTTAAAATGTGCTCTAGATTGATCTCGGTTGTCCTTGAAGGGGGCTGTGGCATTTTTCATCCCTGTGGTGTCTGTGTCACTTGGTTGCCTTATTTCTCAGCAGCAGGAATAGAAAACCAGCTTAGGAAATCGCTTCTTCAAGTTAGGAAAGGCAAGATGGGAAACCGCAGGACTACAAGCTGGAGAGTCTGTCAAGTTCTGCTCACAGAAGCTGCTTAGGAGCTTGCAGAGCAGTGATTTTCCTGTGGTTTTTTTAAGTGGTCAGTTGAGATTATGCTAAGGAAACTGCACAGTAACCCCCCGCAAAGCTGGGGAGGGCAGAGAGATCACAGCAGCACGACTAAACAATGGGCATGGGGAGGAGCATGAAAAACAACTGTCAACGTACAGCCCTGAATTGGCACATACATAAAGTGACACCCCTGGTGCATGGCCATTGGCTTCCTGCTCACACTGCTAAAAGTCATTTCCTTCTGCTTCAAAGCAGCTTGTTTGGTTTCTACAGTGAACTCTGCAGAAAACTCTCCAACCTGCAGCTACAGAAGAGAACAGTAAGTAGAACCTGTTACCTGTCTACACACAGAGATTCCTAGTCCACGAGCGTGCTGCGGTAGCCTACAAGAGCCTGACTGCCACACAGGTCAACTGTTAAGTTAGAAATTCTTCCAAGATTGGCTTGGAAACAAGGCACTGAAGGCTTGTCTTCATGTGCCTGGACATCATTTCAAATTAGAAAAGGGAAGTGAGGAAAAGGTGGAAAAGCAGCATTTAAAAATTTTCTATACGACAAGAGTGACATCCTCTGTCCCTTCAAGGAGTCCTGACAGACAGTGATGCAGACAGGCACCATCCCTCTCCTAACTGGGCCTTATCTTCACTGGTGTTTAAGTCATCCCAGTGTTCAGATGATCTCTCTCAAAGATGCCTTTCCCATACCCTTCCTTTTCTTACTATAAAATGGAGCCCAGGAAATTGTACAGTCCAGAAGTCTGGCTCCACTATCAGCCCAGCTGCACAAGTGAAAGGATTGGAACAGGTTTGAGGTGTTAAGTTTTTACATTCACATTGTAGCACAACAGGAATTTCATGCTTTACAGGATTTCTACACTTGTCTCTGGGCAAAATCAAAGTGATGGTCCTGCCGGGTCTAGCTCAACTGGGAGCGAGACTCTCTCTGTCACAGGAGAAACTGCTCCATAATTGTGAGAACTGTAGGAACTTGTTGGGAAGAAGGTCAAAGCCCGAGCAATGCCTAGGTTTCTGCTGAGAGTTAAGGAACCGGAGTCGTCCATGAGCTGAGAGGACGTCCCTGTGCGTGTGAGGAAACGGCAAACTCGCCACTCTGATGCCAGTAGGAACCGAGTTGGGGAATTCCTTCCAGTGGCCCAGTCACAGAACTAGCCGCTTGCATGTGTGAGGAAGCATCACTGTAACCAGGCATCTAGGATGAGAAATAAATGAGAACAACATTATAGCAATTCTATCTTCTGTTTAAATGTACATTCACTCTACGTGTGCTCTGGCCTGTACTCCAAAACCACTAGTCTCTGGGCAACAAAATCATTTCAGGCAGCAGAGCACTCGCTCAGACTCTCCAGCCAACTTTCTAGCCCTTATTCTTCCTGCCTTCTCTGCTTTTTCAGAGAAGCTGAGCAGTTAATACTTCGTTAATACCAAGCCAAGGCTGCCCCGCCAGCCTTTGCCCTGTACCCAGCTCTGCGCTTGCTTCTGCGCCGAGGCAGTGCAGCTGGACAGGCCCTTACCAGTCCCAGCATGGCACTTGGGCCCCATGGCCCATGGGTGTAACATTTCCACTACCAACTGGTGTAACGCAGTCAGCCTTTACGAACACAGCCGTGGCACTCGGGCAGCGGTTGGTTCGCTTCGATGACAAGGCAGCTACCCGTTCTGCCTAAGTTTTCAGCCGTAACCCACGTGGATGGCTAACACTGCAGGTAACCGTTACCTTGATTTCAGTGGAAATGTCTTCAGGCTGGAGCTAGAGTCTGCTCGCTCGTTTGAGAATCACATCTAAAATTTAAAAGCAGCTTTTAATTGCTAATCACTCCAGCATGCCCAGAGAGAAAAGTGTCTTCAACAAGTCTTTTACACAATGCCTGACTGACTTTGGCTGCCAACAACAGTCTCTAGCTTAACACCGGGGCCGGGGCCAGGGGGGGAACACACACCAACACCTGACAGTAGATTTCCATTTGCATTTTTATGCAACAGAGAAATTAAAATTTAGCATCCCTCAAACTTTCGATTTTTAATACTAATCTTTTAAGCAACTTTTCTCTAGTACGCCTCATCAGGTCACAGCTGTATCTTGCTTTCCACTATTACTTATTTTACATATTTCCAGACAGTTACAAATTACTATTTCTGTTCAGTTCACCACTTGTGACTATAATTATCAATTTTCTTGTAGTCTGTAGAGATCTAAAAAGTTGTATATGTTTGTATATAGAACATTCTATATATAAAAATATATATATGTAATGTATATGTTGTATAAGTTTGTTAGTGCACACTGTTAAATGCTTTCTATCAAGATTTACCATGTATGTGGGAAAAAAAACTTCACTTAAAAACTTCAGTGAGGGAGGAAGAACTCTTGCCTGGTTGATTTATTGTGAAATGAGGGGGAGTGTGGGATTCTTGAAAGGCTTGACCTGAACACGCTACTAAAGGCTGTTAGTGAAAGGCATAAAGACACAGAACTCCAAGCAACAAGCACAGCATCTGACCTGACTTGCTGTAAGAAAATTGAGGACACGAGCTGTCGCTGGATGTTGAAATCATGTGCTTTCACCTTTCCCACTAAGACAGCGCCACCTCAAGCTAAATCCTAAACTTAAACATATCTTTAACATCGCAATCCTCCATTACAATAGACCAGATTGGCTGGAAATATTACCTCAATTTAAAATGCTTTTTGTTCTTTTGGATACCTTGTTCCCTCGCATTCTTCTTTACAGGAGCTCTCTGTCACAGCCACATCCAAAACCGGACACACAAAACTTCCAACAGCGCGCACACACCTCTGGATTTGACCAGGTGTGTTTAATCTTATGCCCAGAGCTGTAGATAGAGTATGCAGAGAAGATACATTAAATTAGATTATCTATATATGTTTTCAGAGTTTGCAAGTCTTCAATGAATTACAAGCTATTTTATTTATATAAAAAAAATAATAATTCAACAATCTATTCCTAGAGTTTTAACTTAACCTTCAAATGTTGAATTAAAAGACATGATTAAGGAAACTTTGAGAATCAGTTTTTGGTTTGTATAATTACCTGTTTTCTAAATTACTACACCTACTGTATAAAATTGTTACATGCAGAAATTCTCTGAAAGAGTTTACACATTCCTTTTACAGAAGCCCTTTGACACCACAACATGTGCGCTGTAATGAAGGTATGCATACGAAAATACTTTTTTTCAGTCTACAATTTAAGTGAGGAAAATGTTGCAGCTTAAATGAGAGCTGTGTTCAACCTCAGGACTCCTCCATTTACAAACTGCCCGTAGTGTAACACAGGCAAAAAGCTGGATTTTAGTTAATTACACCCCTTAGATACCCTGCCCTGCATCTGTTTCCATAACTTAAAGGTGAATTCAAGCACAGTGTATTTTGGTCTTGAATGTTTTTTTGCCTTGGTTTGGTCTTAGTAAGAACACACTCTCTCTCATTAAGGAACTACGTGTGGCCATCTGTAGTCAACTCGTCATCTTAGGTGTATAAGCAATAGTCACGTAAATGAGTGTTTCCATTCATGTGTTTTGTTTTGTGATTAAATCAACAAATCAGACATTGTACTTTTTTAAATAGCAACCAATATTCAGATTCAATGTCAAGGAAATGTGGACAGAATATGTGTGGGGTTTGTTAATGAGTCATTACCTGTATCTCAGAACGAAGGCTAATCTGGGGTGAACCACACATGCCTGCGCTAACCATGTCCTGTTTCCACAGGTATCCTAAATCGGCGTCACAAAAGGAAAACTAAGGCGTCTTTAACTGAGGCTGTTTTGAATCCCCAGTAACAACCAAAAAAAAAGAGGGAAAGAAAATAAAGAATTGATATTAGTTGGTGTAGATCTCTTTTTTTTTTTTTTTTTTTAACCTCTACTCCTAGATTCTTTTAGTATTTCAAAGGTGCATGGTTTAGGTGAAGACTTCGGGTGGAGTTTATGCTACCCCCAGGGATATGGAAAATGCAGCCACGGTGGTTGCTGGGTGGGGACGGCCACCTCCCTTCCTCCAGCAGCTCACACAGGGACAAAACCCAGACCCCAGCTACTGTTCCTGTGCTTCACTGCAGGGAGCTCACATGGCGTGGCGCTCATAACCCCGATCCCAGCCCAGGAACATTAGCCGCATTAGCCGGGCTTCTCAGCCGGCTGAGCACACCCTGCACGTCACTTATTTCCACGTCAGGCTAAAAGCAGTCACCTACAAGCTGAACTCTCAAAAGGGCAGAAGCGAGCTCGTTGAAAGGCACTTACCAACAACGCGATGGAGTTGTTCTGCCTGTAGAAGCTCAAAAACGTCAGCCAAAGCTGCTGAGCATCCAGCTCCCTCCTTTTAGCTATGGATTTAGAGGGAAAAGCACCACAACTCTCCTCTTAGTGAAATGCAGATGGCACAGGAGAAAGGCAATATGACCAAACCAGATCAGATTATGTGTGTGTCGTCTTTTGTCACCTGCCTCCCTCCCACCACTGCCCAGCTGCAAGAACGCCCAAGGAGCACTTGCAGTAGGCAGGGTCCAAAAAGAAACCTGCAGCGGAAAGACCAAGGCAAAACAAGCCTGCGGTCTGCATGCAAGGCAAAGGACTGGGTAGCTGTATCAAACATCTTGCTACCGCATCTGCAGAAGTTCTGCCCTATACCAATAGTAAATAGGCCAAATCGAAATTTGAGTCATTTTGACAAGTGGATATGAACCGAACAGAACAAGGCTGCTCGACAGCCCAAGAGGCCAGGCTCTCCCTGCGAGGTGCCGGGTCACGCGGGTTCACAGGAGGTGAAGACAAGGCGTTCCTGGTGACCCACAGGTCACGACTGGGGCCCAACGCAATGTCTTTTGGCAGACACCCACCTGCTGGTGCAGCAGCCAGGCAAGGGCAGCACAGGGCACAAGGCAGGACTAGGCTGCAGTAGCAATTATGTGCACACGGAGGGACACGGCTGCTGTAAAAAAAACAGAACTCCTACCCCTTCCGTAGCCTTCATCCATCATCTTCTCAGGCTTGCCAGACCTTGTACGTTACTGCACGTGCTGGGCAGCGCCAGCTAACAGGAGGCGGGAGCGGACTGCAAAGAGAGACACAAACCAGCTGAGGAACAGGGAGCGAACGCAATCAGATAAGTCCCATCCTGTCTACAAGAAGAGAGTAACCTGCACTCTGGTTATCAGATCCTGAACTAGAAAAAAGCCCGGTTTCCAACTAAACACAGGCCTCAGCCCATCAGGGGTGGGGGAGAGGGGCCCACAGGAAAAAATGAGTAACACAAGCAGCCAACCTCCTTCTACCAACCTGATAAAATAACAGGTATCCTCTCCTGCACTGTTGTAAGCTTACCTGACCTAAGCCCTCTTCTGCTTCCCCTGCTTAGTCTCACTAATGGTTCAAGTCTCATCAGAATTCAGGAACATAAATAGCAGCAATCAGGCAACAGCTCAGAGCCACTTCTACTATCATGACTCAAACAAACACCACAGCCACCTTGCTCACAGAGCAGTGGCCACCTTTTATCATCTCATCAGCTCCAAATTACTGCTTAATTAAAATGAACTCACTGAGTTTGTTTAGCAAAATAAGTTTAGTTCTGTGTCAATCCCCTTATTGATTAGCATCACCCCTGTCTAGAGAGCTTGTCGGGAACTACGCGTGAGATCCGTCCTTCCGAAATTCTAAAGACAGTACGTGGGGGGAAAATATTGTAATGTGCCGAAGAACAAGCAACTCAAATTAGCACAGCTCTGGTGAGGCCTGAAATACAGCACAGGTGTGTCACCGCAGGACACCCCGGGACAGGAAATCATTAGGCCCTGTGCATTGGTAATGAGCTCAACCCAGCATCTTCACAGGCAGAGCACACAAATGGTCAGACACCAGGGTGCCGAGGCTCAGATCTGTTAATAATAAAAGCTTTAATAAGCTAAGAAAAGAAACAACTGTCTTACCAACCGAATGCTGTGGATAAAGAGCTCAGCCATCAGGTGACAGATGTGGTAGAAAACCACAGCATAGAGCAGGCAGGAAGGAAACAAAAAAAATCTCAGTGTAAAGTGAAATACAAAACAGGAAAGCAGGCCCCATCGGTGCCGAGAAGGGCAGTCAAGGCATCCTCGCCCGGGGCTTTGACTCGATACCACGTGGCCGTTTTGCTGCCCAACAGGCAGGTGGCGGATCAGGGTCCAGGATGCGGCCTTTTGTACGCAGGCCCCATTAACATCTTTTAAAACTCACCGTGTTCTTGAAACCTCAGTGCCGGGTACTTCTGATGTCAGGATAATGGCCACGCCAAAAGCGCGGCATCTGAAGTTAACAAGCTCAAGCACGCTATCGGGCTGTTGAAAGCCAAGTATGCATCCTCTCAGATCAGGCTATAAAGGCAACTTCAAAAGTACACTTCTTCAAAGGGATCTGGCAGAAGTTCAGAAATGAAAGAATAATTAGGGGCTTGAAAATTTCTCACAGGAGGCAAGAATGGAAAGATGGAGATTGCTTACATAAGGGAGGAACTGCAGAAGAAAGACCTGATAAAATAGAGGTAGAAAGAAGGTGACAGGAGGCACCTGTCATACCTTTCTTGTACCACACAAGGGCTACACGATGAAAATAACAGAATTCAAGGTCAGGCATTGTATGAAGTTAACAAAACCAGCTGAACTTGTACAACCATTGCAACCATCTGGAAGGGAAACAAAACCACGTGAGGCGAGGTTTAGCCAGACCAGAAGGTATTAGTGAGGAGAGTAACACCAAACAGTGGCAGGTTAATTCCCTGCGAGCTCCTTCCTTGCTCCCCCTTTTGAAACATCTGATCCCGGCAGCTGACCCGAGTCAGCCTTGGGACCAGCTCAGCTTGACAAGCCCAAACTCCCAGAAAACCTTTCTGCCTGATCGCAGGGACAGAGTCCGACACTGAGACAAAATGTGAGGGAAATCTGAGCAGTTTTTAGCGAGCCTACCAACAGGCAGGGCATGAGGCTTCCCTAGGAGACAGGTGTCTGAACGAAGAACCACAGGTCACCCACCAGCGTTCAGCGACACCCCTCTAACACACCAGAGAGCTCAAACACCAGCAAGGCTGTCACTTCAGCTGGCCGACTGACATACTTTCTTTTCCTTCACAAAAGTACAAATTGCCATTAAGTTTTTAACCAAGTGAGTTTCAGTCTTTAAGAAAGGATGTTTTTGCTGGTGATTTTGTTAACTGTAAGAGAGTCCAAACAATATCCCTCTCAAGGCCAGTTTGCAAGCTAGCAGTAGGATGAATTACAGCAGTCACCAAAATGCTTTCCTAAAAGTCAGAGGCCAACCAAGCACCAGTTCCACTCACTGTGAACACTGCACAGCTGCTCAGTGAGAAATCCAGCCAGCTGTAAAGCCATTTCCTGGCTTTCCATGAAAGGCACCTGAATATCGGCAGCGGAATTCAGTACAAAATTATCCTAGCAGAGGCCTGTAAAATTCAACATGAAGTGCAAACACAATGACTTTTTTTTGTCCTAGACACAATTACACACGAGAACTGCCAAATTACCTTTGTGGCTTGTTTTAATACAATATTCCAGCTTATTTCATATTTAATAAATTCATTAGGCTTTGGGATTTTGTTTTAAATTACAAGATCAAGCATATTTTAACAGAATTCATTTAAATACTGTGCTTTTAGCAATCAATAATTTCACAGTTCTGTAAACATGCTTCACTGTGCCATCTGACCTTTGAAGGGTTTGGCTTGGTGAATTCATACCAGCTTCCACCACACATTTCAGAAGGCAGTAGAAACACGATACAGGAGGATCGCACCGCACGCAGGTCTGTCGCAGGCCCATGCCCTGCCCAGTCCATGGTGCCTTCCGCCTCACCACACACGCGGGAAAGCTGCATTTCATGTCAGAGCTCCAGGTCCTGCAGGTCTCCCCAGCTAGGTCCAATTTTCACTTTAACGTTCAGTTTTACCGACAGTTTGATGGCGTTTTCCATCTCGTGCTTGACAATCTGAGCAACCTACAAGGAAACGCTCAACATCAGATGTACGCCTAACTTCAGTGCTCTGTTTTTCTGTCAATAGCTGGGGTAGCCAGACAGCCGGATTCCTCTCCTGTGTTTATTTGCACTGACTTACCACTGACAGAAATGCAACCAGTTTAATCCTAATTAGGGTTTATGAATGGAGAAACTGTATAAAGCCAGTAACACTTTATGCAGCAGAGAGTTGTGACTGGTTCCACACTGTTGAAGACTACTTAAAAAAGAGGCAAGATTAAGTTTCCATTAAACACTTGAGAGTCCTGCCGAGTCTCCCCTTTCACCCAGCAACATAATTGTGTTTCATGGATTCTGTTCTGAAAACGTCAATGTACTGAAAGCAAGACACAAAACAAATAAACCTGAGGCAAAGAATGGTGTTCCTCATTGTCTTGGCACAAGAGGCACTCTGTGAAACACAAATGACAAACCTCTGGGAAAGCAGATCACGTTCAACGCAGGTGCTAGAAATACCGCTCAGGTTCCCCCTCACTATTTTGTTGAGGCAAATCCCAACATCTGCTGCCCTCCAAAAGTATTGCTAAGAAAACACTCATTTCAGTATGCAGTTAGGGCACCAGAAGATACTTTTGCCTGCAACTTTTTGGATTGTGAGAGACTGGATTTTTTTTTTTTCCTGACTGTAAATACCTGCCCTGCATAAAAGGACTCTCCTTCCTACCCCAAGACCCACGCAGAGTCCAGCCTGTCCTGCGTTGCTTGTTTGAATGAATCTTTCAGTCCACACTCATCCCACAAACCTTTCCACAGCAGAGTGGAAACAGGCTTTGAAATTATTGTGATTCCTCATCTCAGCTAGAGGCCACCATGTGAGCACAGGAACTATTCAAGCTTTCTGACCGTTCCATGAGTTCTCATAATTTCCTCACAGGTACCCACAATAGAAATTCCTCCAGTTTTTACTGGGGAATGAAGGAGGGGATTTGAGGAGATCAGAGCACAAGAGTTTACAACAGCATTAAGAACTAGGGGGAGATTTGTCTTCCAAACCCCTACGCCCTTACATACCACATTTCAAAATGATCTTGATAACCTAGAAAAATGCTTTGAAATAGGATGTAATTCGCCACAGACAAATACAGAGTAGAAAGAAGCAGCATAGAGAACTAGGATAGAAATAATCTACTGTTCAAAAATAGGATGAAAAATAACTGTCTGGGAAGGAAAAAAATGGGGTTATCAGAGATTAAAAACCAAACAGGGCTTTAAGCAAGGCATACTGTTGTGAGAAAGAAAGCAAATGTAATTCTGGAACACAGAAAATGTTGCTTATGTGACACACAGATCAATTTTCCACTCTATTCAAACCACTCCAGCCTTGATCAAGTTTGGGGCCCAGTATTTCAAAAGAAACACGAACCATACAGAGGGAGATTCTCTGAGAATGGTCACAGGTGCAGCACACACCACCAGCAAGGAACATAAGATTAGGGCTGCTAAGAACAAGGGATGGTGGCTGCAGGAGACACACGAAAACCTGCATGAGGTTCCTGGGGAAGCTGATGGGATGAGACAGGACATGCACCAGTGCCCTGACCTTGGTGGTTTGGGGCTCTGAATTTCCTGTACATTAAGCAAACAGCATGGCTTCCGGAGTTCTCAATGGTCAGCTAAAGCACGCTTGGAGGAATTCTGGCAATCTTGAGAACATAAATGCAGTGATGCTGGGAACAAGCAAGCAGTTTAAAAGCATCTAGCCTTTGATTCTGAATCTAGTCCATACCTTTATGTTCCTACCTGATTCCTCATTACCAGGGTCAGCTCGACAGATAGAAGGTCAAGCCTCCTTCTACCATCTTTGGCAATATTATCATAGTCTTGTTATTGTGATAAGCTCTGAAAGCTCGCTACCTTCACTTTGACATTCTGCACAGACTAGGAAAGCCCTGATGCCCCAGGCATTTCACACCTTCAGCACAAGAAAAAACAGGTATTACCCCAATGTGGTCTTTTAAAAAGAAGCAAGCTAGCTCACTGATAGACTGCAAATGAAAACAGAATGATCACTAGAGTTGTTTCTCTTACAAACCATTTGTCAGGATACTCTGACTGGAACACAAATTCCTAGATATATGGAAAGATATTTTTAGTTTTCTTTTATGCACTTCGGCAGCTGAAAATAAGCTAGAGCCAGCATCGAGCCTGTGACCAAACTAACTTCTCTGCATAAAAAATGCTGTTGCAGCTGAGAAATACATGATTTACAGTATAATAAAGCTTTAGTGCCAGCAAGATGAAAAAAACCCTCACAAATACAGAAACCAAGAAATGTTCGCTTCTTTTTTACTAAAAGGTATATTGTAGTTCAAAAGGACTAATTAATTCAGGCCCTACTTTACGTGGGGGCTTAAGAGGGAGAGACTTCAATAGATCCTTTCCAACCTAGCTCTTTCCACTATAGGATAATTCTAATAGGATAATGTGCATCCAAAAGCACAGCAAACAATATTATCACAAAAAAAGATTCTTTCTGGCCCTAAAAACAATTAGTCAAAGGGGTAAGTAGTACTCTGTTGTCTCAGCTCGACAGAAATCCTTGAATATCAAGCAAATCTGGCGCACACACACAAGGAAAGTCTGAGTCTAGGAAATATGCCTTGTGTACATATGCTGTTTTAAGTGACTGTCCAGAAAATCTGTGGACAGAAATAAATCTGAAGGAAGTTGGAAAAGCTAGTAATAATTACCCTTGAAGTTGAGATGGTTAATGAAAAAATATAATACAAAAAATAACAAGGAAATCCACTCACTTGGCCCCAGTTCTTCTGGGGACACTGTGATAACTTGGAGCCAGTACCTGAAGACGTAAATGCCTATACTCGGGGGATTTCAGTTTTCTACAGAAAGAAAATTAGGAGCCTTTTCGTCTCTAAAACAGCCTGCCTGGATTGAAGCAGCAGATGTCTGAACAGAGCTAGCAAAAGGAACAGAAGCTTGAGCTGAGATTCAAGAGAAAAATATTAAACCTTTTGTTCTTAATGAAATTAAAAAAAAAAAAAAAAACCACATGCTCAGGCCAGTCAGTACTACTGAAAGGTCTTTCAGACAAGGAGTTACTGCTTGCCATCATGAAATGCCTTTTGTCATTAAAGACATGTACGCACAGAACAGAAGTGGGAGAAAGACACCCCCAAGCTCTGGAAGCACACCCTGGGAGCCTTCCTGCATTTGTGCTCAGGACTTGGGAAAACACTGAGCTGCCAACATACAGCTAAAACGCTTGTTACTGAAAGCTGTCACACAGACACCACCCTGCCCAGGCACAGGAGCATCTACACGGTGGAAGAGCACACACAGAGACACACATGCACATGAAAGGTACCCAAAGTCCACACAGCACATTTCTTGTATCTACCATGCTGTTAGCCAGCACCATAACACTCCTACAAGAAAGACAGGTAGGTAGGGAATGAGGAAACAAGTACCAAAAGCGAAGAATCCTCCTTTCCCTACACAGAGTACAAACCACAGCTGTAACAATACATGTTCCGAGTTAAGCACCAGAAGACACGAGTGTAAACAAGGAGACAAAAACCCCTCCAAACGGGGGAAAACTTCCCCCTACACCTACCAACAGTATTAAGTTGCTTCACTCATCAAGTCTTGCAGAGAAGTTGTATGAACTGCTGTTATATATGCTGCTAAAGCAGCAAAGTATATGTTGGAAAAATGAACTTGAGCATGAAAATAAAGGGATCAAGAATATAAACATCATTTTTCAGCCAAATTAACATCATCTTCACAGACCTTTTAGCACACAGCAAGAGACGATCCAGGGAACAGAACCTGAGCCCCTAGAAGGAAGGCTTGTTTGAAACATCGTAATGCAGTAAGTAGCTGAAAAGCAACTGCACGGCCATACCTGGATGACATCGTCCTCTGCAACTTCATAGAGGAGCTCATCATGGAGTTGGAGGATGAAGAAACCTCCGCTGATTGATGGATGTAATATCCCTCCATTTCTCTTCCTCACTAGCCTTCCTACACAGGGGAAGAGCACAGTCCGTTAGATACCATTATGCAAAGGCATGTTTCTTGTATCAAAAAACCCTTGCACGTTCCTCATGCCAAGAAAAAGAACATGAGGAACTTTAAAATGAAAAAGCCCATGTCTACAGATAAAACCACAAAACATTACTATTCTATCAATATTTGTACAGCTACTGAGGGAAAAACATTAATGAAAAACATTTTAGATATAAACATTTCAGCCTTACATTATAAAGATATGTATCAGAACAGAAACAAGAGACAGTTGCATCTCCTGAACCATCTGGTTTAAAAGTAACAAGTTTAATCAGAAGTTGGTTTGCAACATTCTCTCTGGCAATGAATTAGAATTCTGCTTTTCTTCCACAATTATTTTAATGGCTAGTCTAAAAAAGCAGTAAGCCTCCTCCCAAATGCAGTTATCTGAAACTGTAGCTACTACTCCTGATTAAAAATAGGAAAGAAAAAAAGAGCAGTTTTTGAATAAACAAGTAAGCAGCTGACAAAACCAGGATCCTGGTAGGCCTTGCCTGACAAAAATAAAACAGAACAAATAGTTCCATGGTAAAAGCTTTTTTTAAAAAAATAAACAAACACAACCTCACACACACAAACTCAAAAGTTATTTATTTCTCAGGTCAGCTAACTGGAGGACTCCAGTTCACAACTAGAGGAAGGGTTTCACAGCATCATCAGTTCCTCACACAAGTCTCACACTGAAGCAGCAGTATTGAAGAAGCTACACTACGCAGGATGCATCTCTGTGCTACGGGCATTTGTAACTTGCTGTTCTTGAAACAGCTTATATCAGAGGAGGAAAAATTGTCACAAATGCATCTACTCGCCTTCCTACAGTTATGTTGGCCGAAGGTCAGTTGCTGCTGCTCCTGGAAGGGGTGGGAAGCTCTGCCAGGCACATGCCTTCTACTTATAGCAGACTTCTGAATCTTGTCTCTCTAAAATAAAACTCCCTGGCATATTTTTAGAGGTTTGGCAATTAATTATTTAGTTTTCCTTCTCAGTCCTACAAATCAGACTCTTCATATTAAGACAGTTTCATGTTTCAGGCTGAAGCATATGAACTGCCAAAGAAAGATAGCACTCCATCCCTTAAGTTGTCTTTCTAAAAATATATGACTGATGAACAAAACAGTGTCTACATTATGCTAAAAAAAGTCATCTTCATAGCACTCTTCTGGGAATGAGTACCCCAGCACAGCTTTGCTATCTGCAGCCAGAAGAAATTTATGCTGATAAGTGTTTCATATAATATTCTTGTGGAGTCTCTGTACATCAAATTCCAGTCAACAAATTCCAGATTTAATTCTAACCAAAAAAAAAAAAAAAAGTATTTTTGGAGCTAGACATTGTTCCACTCTATCTTTTCACTGCCTTTGAAGCCAGAGTATCTGCTCAGTTTCTCCTTCCTACTTTTGAACAATTCTGTGGTGGCATCACAGGCAATATCATATATGAACTCCCACTGTCAACCTTTGCAAGATCTGCTTTGAGGCAGTTGGGGTTTCTGATCTGATCACAGCATTTGCTTTAGTTTGTGTGTTGAGCAGACATTCTCCCTCCTTCCTTATGACTTTGCTGCCCATTAAATGCAGACTTACCGCTGTCAGGAGACAAAATGGGTCCCATTCCTAGTCCAAAGGCCCTAACTCTTTTTTACAGGCAATTTTTTTTTTTCTTTTACATTAGTAACACTGAAAATTTTGCTCTAGTGTGCAAGGAAGAGGCGAGCATACCGGTCTTATTTCTCTGGAAGCAGCTCTCCAGATGTCCATGGGACTTGATCACGGAGGAGAAAGCTTCCAGGCGCCTCTGAATGTTCACAGTGGCCGTTTTGACAATGTCTGCAGCAGATCCCTGAACAGTTGTATTCACAGCCTGCCGCTCTGCCTAAACAGAGATAGTTGTTCTCAAAACTCACCCCCAAAAAATAAATCAAATCCAGCATGCCACATGTACTTCATTAAAAATGACAAATACATGGCCAAATACAGGCATAGTAAAACCTCCAGATAAAGAGTTTGTTGTATCTACCTGAAAGAAAGAGACATTAAAGACTAGTGTCAAACACAAAATTTCTCCAGATGACTATGAAAAGCAGGATTTCCATAAATTTAAAATTAATTAATATCAAGGGTAATAACCTCAAGAGTCACAAGCTACAAGAGGGTGAAGCATATACACCTGATAACAGTTTCATGAGGAGCAGAAAAATCCCACAGTTAATCCAAATACCTTCTGCCTATCTTCAAAACCATCAGGAATGGATAACCAAAGGCAAGAAGCTGGACTTCATGGACTAATAAACTGGTCTGCTGCACCAAACCCTGACTGCAAAAACCCACCAGACCACACTGTGACACAATGACTTCCACACACACACACACAAGCAACCTCTCTACTAATCCCCTCCTTGGACAAGAAAACTGTATTCAAAGGTTCTTCTCTCTTTGATTAGAGCTGAAATGTGTGCAAAAAGTTATGAGGAAGCTGAAATGAAAGTGAAGATAATTCATTAACTGGTCTTTAATACGATTTTAAAGAATAAATCAAAGTTGATCAGAAGGTGCATCTACAAAGCTTCATCCTGAAGTATCCTTCAGATTAAACAGTCAAATCATCTCAAAAGTTTTTTGAAAGTCTCCTTGTTTCCCTTTCAACTACTTGATAGTACAAACTCTCCCACTTCCTCCTTCTTCCACTCTAGTCTTTAATTCCACACAATCCGATCCAGCTTCCTGCTGAGAAGTATAATGCTTTCTCCCCACAGAAATGTACCAACATCTCCCCAGTGACTCAATTCACTCTTACTGAAGTAGAGTCTATGATAGATGTGTCCGAAACAACCTTGAAAAAAAAAATAATGCCAGTGCAAAGGCGTATATTCACTAAATATTTATTCAACAAGTTCAAGCAATTTTCCTTTGAGAGGCAATAAGAAAAGGAACAAATACTCAAACATATAAGACTTAAATGCCCTTTCCTGTTCAAGTGCTGACAGCATATAACATACAAAGACTGCTAAGTGGGAGCGACTCAGTCTGAAGAGTTAAAGCACATCACTGTGTGGAGGCTTCACAAATCATGTCCATTTCAATAAATTACTCACTCCGGTTCCAATGTGGGAGTTCTGAAGTGAGGTTAGCACAGTGATGACAGCTGTACACCCAGTCACAGAAGACTTACGTCAAGCAGACCATGACAAAAGCTCTGCTATTCACAGAACAACTGAGGGAAGAATGAACTAAGTGAGAAGCGGAAGGTCATGACCAAGATGGCTCATAGACCCTGTAAAACCGCAGATACACAAAGAAATCTAATACTTTAAAAAAAACAACAAGCAAAAAAGAAAAAAGGAAAAAAGGTACTGCACTCAACATACATGAGCTTTACTGTAGGGATTTGTATCTTTGATAGCTGGCAGGTATCTCCGTCTTCCCAGGATGGTCTGCACAAACCCATCTCTTCTGCAGCTCCTCACCGTCTCCCTCAAGAATTTCTGAATCCCTGTGAAAGGTAAGAAAAAGTTTTCCCTAATACAGCTGATGTTCCATGTTGACTTCTCACTGGGGTCACTGAAAGCGGTCTGGGACACCCAAACAGCACAAAGGTAATTCTTCAAATTTCCTAGACCCTGTGAGTGGCCAAGGGCGCGTGATCGCTCATTCAGCCTATTCGCAGCTCTGCTGGGAAACCTATTAAAACTTTTGAGGTGGAGGAGAGCACATAGTGTCAGGATATCTGGCTGTGCACAAGGAGGTAGGAATTCCATTCTGCACAGTGCCCAGGCACAGAGGATCATACATGTATTATTGATAATGGAGAGGTCAGGACCTGGACCAGCACTGGAAAGACAAGTAGTAGGAAAGGAGTAAGTTGAAAGCAGAAGTCAGAGCCCTTGATGATTCAGGCTGCCTAACTTCAGACTGTGTCACTTCAGATTCTAGGATGAAACAAACTCACCCACCTGCACTTTGCAAGGGAAGCAGTGAATCCACCAAGAGTGTTAAAAAGAAACTTAGGTCAAAGAAAGGTGAGAGAGGGAAGAGTCCCTTTCACTGCAAGTTCAGGTAATAACTGGACTAAAGTAGAAAAAGTTAACTTCAGGCAGTCTCTTTCCAAGGTTTACAAAACATAAAAGGAGCTATTCAAGATCAAGGCTGACAGTATTAGTCAATTCATTACGTATGTAATTTAGCATATCAGCCTGGCAATACACATAAGTGAAAATTCATAAGAAATGAAGTTACAACGTAAGTTACATTGTGGTGTTTGTACCGAGCTCCTGTACCGAGAGAGGGGAACCAGGAAGTAATTTCTAAGGGTCATGAAGGAGAGACTATCCAGAAATTACTGAAGACTAAACAGACTCTTAATAGGACACCATTTCTCAGCATCTGCCTCCTAAAGAAACAAACCCTGAATCTTCAGAACATAATTTTCCAGCTCATTTCCAAGTTTTACGGTTGGAGCTAGCTGTCTCTCATGCCATTTGCCCTCCATTCATTTTCTGATTGCAGCTCTACTCCCTTTATAGCTTTCCTAAAAATTAACATGCCGCTTAGAAACACAACAGTGTCTTTTTACAAAACATGGGAGAGCTGCTCTGAGCAGCTGGATAAAAATGTAAGGGTTATATGCAAACCAGTTTAAAATTCAATGAAAGCAGAAGACAAGAACAGAAGAGAGAAGTAGTTATATTTAAAACGTATAAGAAGTGTGGTCTAAAGTTATATTGCATATCCTTTGAAGCTGTGTGTTTCATGAGGAAAAGAGTGTTTCTTTTTCAGAAAGCTAAGAGCTTTAACATTAATCCCCAGGGCTTATTAATTAATTAAAAAAAACAACAAAATAATTAATGTAATAAGCAAACAACAAGATCCTAAAGATGAATAAAACCAGAGTGTAGAGTAAAACATTATGGAGTATCAAACTGCTGTATTCATGCACTGGACTTCTTCAAAATGAAAAGCTTTTTCAAAAGAGATAGGAGTAGTAGAGGGCTGAGACAAATTTAGGATTTGAAGAGACATGGAGAGAAGGGATTAAAAACAACCACCACCCAGCTCCCATCCATATCCGAACCTGTGTATCTTGATTTGAAGGATTCAATGTAATTGGCAGCTTCATTTTCATCAATCCCCATCTGCTCGCCTAAAGATTTTGCTCCTATTCCATAGATGATTCCATAGCAAATCTGCCAGAGGACAGTGTGAAGAACCGCAACCATATGGTGAACCATGCAGAGAAAGCAGAGCCAAAACAAAGTGTGATTCACTGGAAGACAAGTGTACGGGAACAAGGGCGAGCATGCAAAAAGAGACGCTACCTCTGAGTCCGAGCCATTCATGCTGCTTTTCTCCACCCTCATCCCCCAAAACCCAGACAGCTCCAACTGAAACGTATTGAGAGTGGGAGGACATACAAAGCAACTACTGAACAGCCACACCCGAACCCCAACAGAAAACCGTACTATTGACTCCCTGATGTTTTGAACACTGAACCTTCCTGCCCAGAAAGCTGCTGCTGAACTTTTTTTCCTAAAAATTACCTGTTTAGCTTGTTGCCTGGTCCCATCTCCAACAGCTTCAGGATCAATCATTTTCCATTCCGCTGCTATGTTCTTAAAGACATCAGTACCTCCATTCAAGGCTTGAATGAGTCGACAGTCGCAAGACAGATGGGCGAGGATCCTCAGTTCAAGCTGAGAGTAATCAGCAGCCAAGATTAAGCCACCTGAAGTCAAGAAGTTAGCAGACATCATTATTTCATAAATTACTCCAACAACATTCCAACCAACATTCCAGCAAGAAGGACTGAATCTGTCCTTGCATCTTCTGCTCTGAAAGTTTTCCACAGCCATTTCTATCAGAAAAATTCTTGCCTTTTTCCCCAACGCCCAGGCCTGCCTGCTTTCCATCTAGCCCCTACATCTGGAATCCATCAAAAACACACAAAGTATCTCTCCAGGTGTCTGTGTAAAAGTCTAGCACCTCATAGGAATGATCGTCACAGAGATCAGACCAGCAGACTTGTACTGAGCCAGGGCAGGCAATATGAGAACTGACATTTGGATAGAAAGAACACTAGATAGAGTGCAATTTGTGTATTAAGAGCTGCCTAAGCTACCTCTTTAAAAAACAGGTATTCTTAACGAGGAAAGTGTGAACATTTGAATTGTAACATTTGAATAATTTCTCCAACTGAAACTTTCTCCTTTACAGTCTTGTGAATAATTTTGAGGGCATGCTAACTCCTGCATTAGTTTTCCAAGCAGGTTGCTCAGTCAGATATATACTGTCATCAATTCTTAACTCTTCATTAGATCTAGGATTTTTTGTTAACTATATTCTTAACAATTGCAGAGCAGGATCTGGGCATTACCTGGGAAGGGAACAAAAGCGTGCCTCATGCTGACAGAAAATGGTATTCCTCTTTCTTTGGATCTGTCTTCAGCCTGAACCTGTAGGCCATTAGGCAAAATACCGGAACGCTTTCTACACCTGTGGAGACAAAGAATGACTGTTCTTCACCAATTTCTAAAACACTTAAAGATGCATAATCATTTTTGCCACAAAGAATCAGTGAAAACAAATGAGGCAGTAGCCTCTATTCCACTCCTCTGGACAAGCCATACCTAAATTTGACCACGGGGGAATTGGACAGAGGCCATATGTACACCTGAAGGATTTACTGACTCTGAACAGATTTAGGGATAAATCTTCCTAGTACATCCGGGGTTTGATCCAGAAATTGGATAATTCCACTCCAAAACAGGCAAGATGAAAGGCCCCAGATCTGTGATGGGTGCATTCCAGAAAGATAGCACAGGAGTCCTACAGGAATCCTAAAAATTCAACACCCCACCTTGAGTGCCAAGTCTTCTCTTAACATCATTCTCATATGCAGAATGCCTACACCAGCCCATACCTAGCAGAGACAGAAAAGATTTCCCCCACATCAGCCTCATGACTCTGCATGCACACACACAAGTAAGCCTGTAAAAGCAGAGCAGAAGTTGCAGAAGACATGCTCGTAAGACACTGCACATTTCCTCTCTAAAGACTGAGCAAAAAAGGCCCCAAAGCAACTTGATTTTCTTTTCCAGGTGGCCAGAAGTTTACAGTGACATCCAGGTGCTCTGCAACATCTCAGGGCTTGCTTAGCTCTCCTGTCCCACCAAGACACTTGTAGCTGCAGATGGAATTGTAGCCATCAGTGCCACCGCTGAACAGTGCGCAGCTGTGACACCATTCATACCACCTACTCCCATCAGCACCAGCCTACCTGCCAGTCCGTTGGGTTCTTCACTAGAAGTCAAAAGGCCTTTATAAGTCCTTGATGTTTGGGTCAGGGATCTGAGCAATTTCTTTATCAGAATGAAAAGGTATCTCTGAGATCAAGACTAGTTTCAGCAAAGCACAGAAAAGACATCACGCGCTCTTCCCTTATGCACTCCCTTTTCTTCTTACACCTTGTCATCTCAGGGATGGTAGGGATCAAGGAGATGAAAGATAGCACAAAAATCACAGAAATAAGTTTGCAAAAGAAATAAAGGTCAGGGACAACATATAGGAACTGTAGAGAATCACACTGTCCAGCACAGGTTCCCAATTTAGTTGAATGAGTAAGGGCTTTATACAATGATCTAATTTAGCTACACTCCTCTGGTCAGAAGCTTCTTGCAAAAAGAGGAAGGAGTAGTAACAGTAATTACTAAGTTAAAAGACAGTTTGGACCAAAGTTTGGAAGGCATGTCAGACTTAGCCTGCATGACATTCTTTTGTGCCAGCAGTCATTTCTGTGCCTTTGGGATTGCCCATCTTCCTAACACACTAGCTGCTTAACTAAGGAATGTAGTCCCAAAAGTCAGCCTGAGAAGCAGACCTCTCTCAAGTTCAGCAAGCACTCCATTTCTTTGATGGGCTGCTTCGCTACAGGGAAGACTCTAAGAATGCAGCCCACTCTCCAACCATCCTGCAAAGCTACTGCAAGCCTGAGCGCTGCCAGAGCTATTCTCAGAACATTTCTGCCTCCATGGCTAGGCCTGGTTCTTCTGAAGAGAGATGGACAAGATCCTGCTGCTCCTGGGCTCTCTTACCATGCTACTCAAGGCACAAGGATGTTAGACACATGGTGGTAAGAGAAGACAGACAGAAGAGCCAAAAACTTCCAAATTTCTCACATCTTGCTAGGGGAAAAAAGATGATAAAAGTCACTCAGGTGACCCATGTGGGACAAGAACCTGAATAGAAAGAGAAACTGAAAGGATAGAAAACCACCATCGAGTATGAAGGCCCAAAGCTCATGAGCTATCTGCTAAAAGATCCACCTTGATATTTCACTAGACTTGCACACAACTGTTTAGGCACTGGCATGTAATACTGTCAAAATAGGCTGTTTGGTTAACAGAAACCAGATTTAGAAATCTTTTTCTGTTACCTGGTAGCTTTTGCAGGATCATTATCACAAATGAAACTATTAACAAAGAATGAAAAATATATTCACCCATGTTCCCTTACACAGGGAGCTGCACAGCATAAAACAGTTGAACTTTCTTCTGCTTCTTCCATAATAACCTAGCCTCTTTCAGAGTAGCTCTTAGAAAGTCAGACCAGATCCTAACTTCAGTTTAGTTACTTTTAACACTCAGGCTTTCCATCCAACAGTTGGGAGCATAATGCTAATCTCACTGTAAGGTTTCATAGAGAATTTCAAAAAGCAAGTGGCTACAGGGAGTCACATGCTGTTAGTATTATTAGGTCTTTCACGTGTCACTGATCTTTAGGTATTTATTCCCCTGAAACTGTAAGAGAAACACTGACTAACAAGTCACACTGACATGACAGCAGCCACAGGTGAAGTCAGAAAAAGAGAAATTTGACAACTCGACCACATTAAGATTAGAAGAGTAGGCAGAAGCTTTGCCAAGATCCTCCTACCTGCCCCCAGAAACAGCATGAGAATTAACATTTCCACGGGCTCTGGAGGGTGGGCTTTCTTCAACCACAGTTGGCATTTCAATCTCAAAATCTCTTGGCACATTCTGGATATTTGGTTCTATGAAGGTTATTCGACCTGAGAAGGAAGACAAAGCAGAACAAAGTCAGGGTCCAAAAGGAGTCTCTCTAACTTCACACAGCTGAACACACATCTGCACCTCCAAAAAACAAGGGGCAGGAGGGTGGGACAGGACACAAGCATTGAGAAAACTGAAGAAAAAAAATAATTTGGGTATAATGGGCTCAAGATGGTTCCCCCGCAGCGCTTCTGTTTCGCTGATAAGAAATTCCCAAATCCAGAACCTGTTCTGGGGTCAGAGATTTACATGCTAATATGTGCAATAAATTAATAATACTACTTGGTAAACACAAAAGCTATTTTAACACATCTAGACTTTTAGAGCAGATTCTTGTGAAATAAGTATTTCAGTATTTTCATTTGGTTGAAGTAGAGCACAGGCTTGATTTCCTTACTTTTCCCCATAGAAAAGCTGCCCCCACACACACACAAAGAAAAAAAAAAAAAAAAATCAGTAAGAAGTGAGGTTTTTGCATGCATTTCTTTACCTGTAGCTGTGTGAGTCTGTGAGAGTGGATATATCCTTTCCATTCCCAGTGCAGAATTCAATCGCTTTTCCCTCTGTAGTGGAAACACCACTTTAGTAATGGCATTGTTGATCCTCCTCCATTCCAATATCAGCCCTGGCAATGGGTGAAATGTCTTTAATTTCTCCAAAACATCCTTGTGGGGAGAAAAAGGCACAACTATAATAACTGCCTTTAAAGCTTTATAATTAAAGTTTTTGCAGTTCTGCAGGAAAAAGCAACTCCTTCACCCACAGTGAGCTTCCAGTCTCACTGCCTTAAAATTAAATGGATATCACCTCCATTTACACCGCCTACACCTGGGCAATCAAAGCACCATGAGACACAACTGCAGTTTTATTACACACAAGAAGGCAATCACTTCCCTTTGGACTTTTGCAACCTCATCACCACTCTTAGTCTGCACCAACCAATAAATCACCTGAAATGATCAAATAAAGCATCACTTGCCATAGGTCCCCTACGTTGTCTCCTCTGGCCCAGCGTTAATGCTCTTCCTCCGTCTTCTTGCATATTTTTCTCCCTGCTCTCTCCTATCCGTACACTAGGAACACATAAAATGAAGCCCTTGACCATGCTCCTTGAAAGACAAAGCTGATCACTAGCAATCAAATCCTTTCATTTAAATCAGAAATTAGAAGGGACTAACAAGAATTTCAAAAGACAGTGGCATGCAAACATTTCTCAAAATAACATTTTTTTATATGCAGTAGACAGCTGCAGCCTCATCCCTCCACATCACAAAAGGAGGAAATCCTCACTTTGCTTCTTGCTCCCTGCTCTGCCAACCACAATCGCACTCACTTTTTCACTGCCACTTGAGTTTTGGAAATCAATACTTTTCTTCCAAGCACTGACTACACTGAACAAGGAGAAACTAAGAAAACAACACAGATTAATGAGTCCTGAAAATAAGGAACATGTATATCTGCTAATATCACTTGTCTGCCAAGACCACCCATTAGCCTGCAGCAGTTGGTATTAATGCAGCTCCACAATACTTATCAGCTGGCAAGCATGTCAATAGCCTTCACACATACAGAAGTTTTTGATATACTAAATTTGACAAGCCATCAGATCAGCTATTCTGAAGACAAATTCTCTGAACCACAACATACAGATATGGTAGTATCAGGCAGGGAAGATATTGTATTTAATCATCATGGTATTTAGGTATCTTTCAAACCGATGTTGAAAAACTCTTCTACTATTGGCTTTACAAAATTATGGTGCTATTTTGGTCTTACAGGTGGTTTGGGAAATCAGATTCTGCCTGATTTATTCTTATTGAAGTCTGCTATTTATAGTCATGTCCTCACTACACTCAGGCTTTAGGAGAGTAGGATGAGTTAATAACTGTGCTAACAGTGAAGGCAGAATCCCGTTTGAATTTCCAGTGGTAACTGAAGGAGCAAAAAGGCAATTAAAATTTACTTTCATTTAAGGCAGCATACCTAACTCCAATGTAACCAAGCAGCAGATGTGTGAAGATTGAGTTATTTTTACAGTCACTTTCAGATTAGAACCAGACAGTACCTTGGTTGTACTGAACTGCTTGCTCAGCCTAACCCCGTTTTGTTTAGCAGTTGCTCTTCTGGTGTAACCCAGAGTTTTCTTGCTCCCTTGAACTTTCACATCTCCATTTTGTGGCAACTTCAGCTCCAGGAACAAAACCTAAAAAAGGCCAGCATTTCAAATCAGTTTCTGCATGGTACTCCCAAGAGAAAACAAAAAGCAACTCAGCACTTAAACAGCTTGTTCCAACCAAAGGATAGTACGAATGCTTCAGGTAATTAAAAAGCTGATTAAAGATCTCTGCTCTCAAAGTCATTCCTCCTTATTTTAATTAACTACAAAATGCAATCTAAAATCTCATTTTCTGAACACTAAGTTTGAATTCAGAGATATGTTTTTAGAAAAGGTAATTAAGTCCATCCAGTAAGTGAAGTTACTGCTGAGAGTCAACTGTAATAAAATGTGGAATTAAGATGACTAAAGATGGGAAGAACATTGGTGAAAAAAAAAGAAGCGTTAGCAGGGAGCAAGCTTCAGAGAAACGTGAATGGTATAGGAGGAGGTGGTCGCAAATACCTTTTATAGAATAGCCAGAACATTAGTTTTTCTAAAAAATTGCCAAGAACTGGAAAATTAAATATATGCTTACTTGTTGACAGACAGAACTCAGTTCTTCATTTTTCATTCTATGTTTCTATGTAGCATTATACACTATTTAGCAGCTATTGTGTTTCACTTCACAGCTGGCGGAAGGAAACAGAAGTTTTTCTCTCACACGTTTTTGTAGCACAAAAGTTTTACCGACACAAAACTAGAAGGGTAAAGCTTTACTAACCTATACAAGATACTTTACATGAATCCTAACACAATTTCCACACAAGAAACAAGCTTCTGTAGTTCAGAGAACAGCATTTCAGAAAAAACTTTCCTTCCCCTTTTCCATGAAGCAGAGTGAAATTGGAGCCAAGCATTATTTCAGGAGTTCTAACTCAGACTACTGTTATGGAGCAAAGCTTCTGCATTTGCAACAAAGGAGGAATATTTCTGTGGAACTTCTTTTAGTGATGGCTGCTTGCAAATTTTGACTATTTCCACATAAAGTATAGCCCCTCAGCAAGAAATTAGTACATAAAAAGGAAATAAACGGGGAAAAAGCATGCGCAGCAATTATAATCTATTCCTATGATTCCATGTAACATACATTAAAAAATACATAGCAAAGTTCTTCAGGAATAAAAGTATTGCTAATTTACATAGAAATCTGTTTCTTAGGCTTTAAAAAAAAAAAAGAATCAGTTCTATAGAACAGGTTCTTAAAAACAGACCATAGTTGATTCAAAATTTTTAAAGCAGTCTTTCCTCTTCTTTCATGCCTGTATAGGGACAAGGGTAACAATGCAACTTGCTCAGTACAACTATTCTTAGTTTCAGACTACATGGTATAACATCACATCTCATGTGCAGAATACTGGTATTGCAAAAAAAGCTTCTCTAGTCCCCCACCATTCATCCAAAATACTCCAAAAGCCATTTAATTGGCAGATCATCTTGTGTGCCATGAGAAGCCACGGTTTATACAAACAACATGCTTATTTCCAGTTAGTTTTTATTTCCAACATGCTTATTCCTACTTCTACCTTCCTTATTTCTACTAAAATTAGCAGAAATCAGAATGATCAATAACAAGCAGGAGGTGCACAGCACCTTGCAGGCAGCAAGTTCATAATGAGTGTAAAGACAAATCAACTCTGAGGAGACGTCAGTTTGCATTTTGTCTTTTCTTCATATGCAGTCTACCCAAGAAGGTTTTTTCTTAAGTCTAAGCAAAAGCCTCTCGAGGGTATAGTCTGAGGAAGTTCTCTCCCTCCCACCCTAACCCTCACATACCTCTGCAATGTCATCAGGGCTCGTCAAGGAGAAGCTGTGGCCTGCCAGCTGATACGCCTTGGTCTCGATCTCACTTAGTTTAGCTTGCATGACCTGTTTCTGGGTTTCGTATGCTGTTGTGCTAAAGCCAATGCCATTTAGCTCCAGCAGAGCCAAGCAATAATGGGTGGGCATCTCCACTTTAGAAAATACATCTGTAGTAAGTACAAACCCCAAGAAAAACTTGTACAACATCAAAAACAGATCAACTGCAGATCAACAGAATGATTAAAAAAAAAAAAAAAACCTGAGGATTTCTCAGTTTTTAAAATACTGAATGTTCTGACACACTGAAATCTTTTAATATAGATTTAGTTTAAATACTTTTGTTTCTGGAATATTTCATAGTAAATATTTCATAATAAGTAGTATTCCAGAACTTTTTATCACAAAAGTATTCAAGAGAATAAGAACTTCTGTCAAAGGGTTTTTTTTTTTTTTCTGAGAAATACACATCTCTTTGTATACCAACATTTTACAAACCACAGACACGCTTAATGTAAATCTTTCTAACTTGACACACTTTCATTCCACCACCCACATCTTTTGAAAACATGCTAAGGTTTGGTTGTTACAATCGTAACTGATGTGGTAAACTTGCAATAAAAGACTTCAGTGAGACTGGACCCTAATCTTAAGCTTTGGATACAATTTAGAGGAAACGATCATAAAGCCCACCAACAGGTAGGTGCTTTTGAGGGGGTTTTTTTGTTTGCTTGTTTTTAAACAGAGGCAAACATTCAGCAAATATTAGTGCAAATATACTGGATCATTCACTATGGGGTCACAAAAGTTTCATGGACACAACACATACATGGCAAACAATGCTATATGGGCAGGCCAAGGAGCAAGAAATCTCCTTCAGAAAACATTTGAGGGTTTTAGGAATTGCTTCTGACAAGGAAATACAAAAGCATTTGAAAATGTTCATGAGAAACCATACACAGACCCACAAGTCCCCTCAGAACAGCCAGGGGACTCACCTGGGAGGTAGAGATCTGCTTGATTCAGAGACTTAAAATTGAATCTGCTGTTGCCTTAACCAGTGGAACTGCTGGATATTTGGGATATAAAAATTATATTTTCATTTTAAATATAATTTTTTTGACAAAACAGATGTACTTCCAAGGGAAGTTCCCTCTTTTCTTTTAACCAATAAACATTTTGCTACAGAATATACTTAGATAAGAACTTCCAAATCTCCTCTCTTCTCCAGTGATCATTAAGCCTGTGGTAGCACAGCTACCTTTACCCTCCCTCTTCGCCCCCAAGTGGAGGAGCTCTCTTTACCTGTCAGATTTTCCCTCTGTAATTCATTACGGAGTTGGTTCATGACATTGAAGATAAGCACAGACTCTATTGCTGCTCTGTACCGCCCAGAATGATCTCCGCTGGCACTAAGCCCCAGGCTCTGCACTCCTTGGCCGGTGCCTACCCCTTCCAGTAGAGGTAACTCAGTGGGGAGAAAGTTAGTCACCATGTTGTGAAGTGTACGTTCCTTAGAGCCAGAATCAAGCAGCCAACATGCAACCTTAAAAAGGGAGACCTCTGTGAGACCTTTTTTCTGTTTTAGTGATAATACAACATGAATATTTAACTGGAGGTTAATGCAAGGTTATAGTGCAGATTATTTTTCTTGATTTGGCAGGCAGACTGCAATAATTTGTGGAAAAGTTACACGATTTCAGGTAAAACCTTCAAGAGGGTATAAGTCACTGATAAGTTTCGTTCTCACTCCAAGTTAATTCTGCATATTTGAAAACCTTACCCTTTGTCAACTGAACACATCTCAAAGTGTTGTCCTCAGGGTTTTTCATCTATTAAAACCTAACACAGAGGGGGTTAAATATGAAAATCAGGATCAAAACTTGTTTAATCTGAAAACTGACTTTGTAAAAATCAGAACTTGCTATTGATCTAGAATATTAGTCAAGCTGAGCTCTCCTATTTGTTTGCACATCAGCACTAGTACCAAGAATTCTGCAAGGCAAATTTTATTCTCAGTAAGCCTCATACCTCCCACTGCCTTCAAAGCAATTTCACTTATAGCTATATTTCAATTTCTTGTGTCAAAATAGGATGAAACACAGGTTTCTGCATTGTCTCTGCCATGCAAGCAGAAGGTAAAAACCACATGTATATATATGGGGGGTGGAGGGGTGTATGTATATATTCATTGCATGACTAAAATAAACAAAGATGAGTATGACTCCATTTAATACATGGAACAGTGCAGGGAAAGGTGTTACTTTATTGGGTTTTAATTTTATCCTAAAACTATGTATTGGTATGAAAAGCTAAATTTGTCCTTGTGTTTAACACCTTAGCTACTTACCTGCAGACTTTAATATTGCCATGATGCTATTCAGCCCATGTGTAATGCAAGCTTTAAAAATCAACACCAGAAATTTCTATGCATCTAGAGCTTTTCCTACCAAGCACAAAAGGTGCTTTTACCTCTTTCCAGTATTTCATGCAAGTTACAGATGGTACCACAACCTCTTGAAATTACATGTAAACTTTGTTTTGAGAAAATAGTGGTAGCAAGGTGGTCCATACACATAGTGGGTAAATCTTCTGCTGACAAAGTTTTCTGCTCTCAGAATCAATAATCTGACTAGAAGCACTTCTGCCGTTTTACTCCCAAGCTTCTGATAGCAACAAAACAAGAGTTCAGCCATGTCCACTGGGACAAGGGCAAGATTTAAACTCATTCTCCCCACCCAAGCAATCAGACATGAATGATGAATGTGTTAACCTATCACTGAACCTGCTCTGTTTCTCTTGCAGGCACCATCAACACATAGCAAAAGAAGTCTCCTCTAAATACTGTTCCAGATTTCCCACTGGAAAAAAATTTCACTAAATCCCCTGCATATTCAAATCTAAATAACAGAAGGAAAGTACCAGAAGGTACTCCTGTGTTTGCACTGGTGTGTGTAAACTAGTAGTTTTACCCAAGCTGAATTTTTTAATTCTGCAAACCTTTGGGTCCTCAAAACTTCCTTCCAAGGAGATGCCACAGGCCATCACCAGAGTCTTGTAGTGCTGAATGAAGTCATACATGACAAGTGAGCGTTCCTGCTTGGGCTTCTTCTGCAGGTACAGCTGCAGATGATACAATCTCTCTGTTACAGATAGGTTTTTGTCCAAAGGTGGCGGTGCCAAACTCATACTGATTTCTAAGGCAGGAAATACAAGCAAAAATATTTTTTTACCCACTGTGTGATAAGAAAGGCAAGAGAAAAATCTTGAATGCAATCACCTATCGCACAAAAACTACAGTTGGACTGTAAACAAATAACAATAAATCTATACCGATATTATATATTTTATCAAACCAGACAAGGTTCCCAAAAGCAATATGCTGTGTCTGTACTACTAAACAAAGGAGAGCCAGGAATCAAACCCTAGCCATTAGCCCATGTAGAACAGATTAGGTTACATTCAACATTCAAGTGACAGATTTGTTCTGTAGAGCAAAAATTGGAAGAAGCTAAAAAAGAAAAGCAAGTAAACTAAAGAGAACATGGGAGTAAGCTAACATTTTAGCCATATGCATGCTCCGTGCTGGAGCCAATTACCTGGCCTTATTATATAGCAGCATAGCAGTATCCACAGCAACATGTTCAAGGGTGTTCAGCACTTAAGACTGCAGAATAACAGGGCTAAATCACTCCATCACCAGCTGAGCTGGGTTTGGAACACTCAAAACACTTCCAAGAACCTATCTGCTGAAGTGAAACACTTTCCTGAAATGCAGTGTCATGCAACACAGCACAGCCTGTCCACTCACTTACCGGTCTGGTCTTGTATCTGCTGCAAAGAGATATAGTATGCATCTTTTCCACCCCAACATACTGCCAGTCCAACTACCAAGATGTCTTCACAGCCTTTGACAGGAAATCCATCATCTTTAACTTGCATCCACTGAGGAGAACTTCCTAAAGGAATAATTTTTAAGTTACAATTATAAAATGGCATCCATAAATACAGAAGAGTTTGGATCCTGAAAACGCAAATACATACAGTTGAGCCTAAACTTCTTAAAAGTGAATATATACCTTCATTTTTATCTATAGGTAAAAAAACCCAAACCCCACATGTTTATAATAGGAAAACTTTCTCTTAACAGAAACAACCACCTATATAGCATCCCTGCAAAACTCTGGCCTTTCACGGCAATCTCTTCAAGACTTGAGACAGAAATGTATTCCCTCCTTCCACTCTGAAAAACATTTCACCTTTGTCTATCAAAAATATACTTCAATAGTTAAGAATTCTTGTTGCTGTTGTTATGGCAATACGACAGCAAGGAATCTAACTCTGCTTAATCTTGTTGTTTTGAAGGAAGAGTATGTTTATACAGCAGCAGCAGCGAACTGCAGCATATGAATACTTCTGTGGAAAAAAAAATGAAGCAATATTGCAACAACCCAGAGACTGATCTGAGTTTCCCATGTGCATATATCGAACCAAGTTTACTTTTGCAAACTCAAAAATATTTAACCTTGGTTCAGAGGCAATCCCACAAGTAACACTGCTCAGTGGAGACCCTGAACAATCTGTACAGTTTACTGTTAAATATATTATTCATTTTAAAGTATACTAAAACTTGTTTCTGACATGGAAAGATACACACGATAAAGGGACTGCACAACACAGATCCATTGCAAAATTAGACACACAATGAAACATTAAGAATATTTAGATGCTCTCACATACAAACAAGCTGCTAACACTTCATTACTATCACCAAAGACTTACCAATGAAATGCTTGACACCAATTCTCCATCTTCTACTAACACTCAGCTCCTTTGCTTTACTGAGTCTGACAATACTCAATTATTACCAGTAATTTTCCTCCTTTTTTGCAAACCCTTTCCTTCTCCACTCCTGCCTTAAGCTGAAGATGCCAACCTGCTGTTCACAAAATAATGCATTGGAACATGAAACTGACCTTTTTTGAATTTGCCGCCAATCGTTGATTTGGGAGACAAAAGACATTTTGTTCTTTCGCATGCCACTGAGATGGAGAATCTGCTCTTCTCCTTCCATTCTGCAACAAAAGTCTGGAAAAGTTCTTTGTCACTTGCTACATCAATAATAGTGAAACTTTCAGCACTTAAGGGAACAAGTGGAAAAACATCCTGAGATAGCTGCAGTGAAAAGCCTTGGTCTATAGTGGAATCATCTTTTATCTCACCAGTCTCAACTGGGTCTACAGTCCCAGGACTGATCTGGAGTGTTTTTACCAGCTGCTCTGCACTGCCCTCGCTGTTCTGCTGCGGCTGAATCAGCTGCCCTTCACTCATGCAGGTGACCTGTCTCTTTCTTGCAGATTTCACAGAGAGAGAAACAGAACTCTTTGAAAAAAGCTCTTTGGGGGGCGTTGGAGGAATAAACCCGTTATTACTATCTGGCAGAGGACAGGATGTTCTGTTGCTTCCCTTGAGTCGAAGTGTTATGCAGTCCGTTTTCTGAAGATCTGAGTTTTCCGTTTTGTTTTCTTTAACCTTGAAAGAGCTTTTTAAATCCTGGCATGTGGGCAAAGGCTCTGGCTGACAACAGTCAGATTCAAAAACTGGATCTGGCTCTTGATTAACAATAGGAGCAAGTAACTTTCCTTTCAAACAGGAGCTTACTGAAACTGGTTCAGTGCCTGAGGGACTAGGCCATTTGTCTAATACATCCTGCAATCCTGGGCTTAGTTCAAATGATTGGTCAGTCCACACCATTGGATGGGTTTTCTTGTCTAAAGCTTGCTGGTTTCTCTGGAGCTTTTCACCATGATGTCCTACTAAAACCTTTGGTCTGGGGTCATTGTTACAAATCACTAGGTTCCTTAATCCTGACTGACCATGAAATGTAGAAGGAAGATCCTCCAGAAAAGATGGGGAGTTTGCATGATCTAAAACTTCAGCTATTAGATCAGACGATGCTAGAGACACATTGTTACACTGCACAGGATCCTCATGCTCTTTCTGATTGCCTCTGACATCAAATTTATTCTGAACATTCCTTAGGTTCTGCAAAAGACCATCTGGCGGAAGCAAAACCTCTTGCTTCTCCACAGGGTCCTTTTTGTCAGCTTCCATGATGTGAACAGCTGAAAGGTCACTGACATTACTGAAGCTATCATCAAACAGCAAGATATCACTCATATTCAGGCTTGTTTCAGGGACAGGGTGGCTTTCTACTTGTACAACGTGCTCACTACCAAAAGGGGAGTTTGCTTTATTAAGGTCTTTAGACACACTCTCCCCTTTCACTGAATTTTGGGTCTGGTAACCTTGTAGAAAACTGTGTAGCTGGGAGTCGGTCACTGACAAATTGCTTTCTTTAAGGCCAGGTGCAGATTCTATTTCCTTCGCTACAGGTTGTAAACCAAGGCCTCTAGACTCCAAAACATTATTACTGCAGTGCTGAGCTGTGCTTTTTGCAACATTATTTGTTGTGATAAGACTTGATAAGCCCAGTTTCCTAACTGTTGCAGCCAGCCTTTCATCAGTAGCATTCTCAGTCCGTGAAGTGCTTAGTTTCTTGGAGATTTCCTGCCATGGTATTGCTGCCACCTCTGAACCTTGTATTCCCTGCTGTCCTAGGATTCCAGCTGCTCCCTCCTGTTTTATTATCATCTCAGTTTGAGTATCCAATGGGAAGCTGTCTTCAAAGTCTCTAGAGTCAGAAAACAGATCAGAGGATGAACCATTCTGAACATCATGTGCATTGCAAACACCTCTGGATTTTACTAGAGATTCTTTCAGAAAATCCTTAGGATGACTGTTGGCTTTCTGCAGTGCTCCAGCTTGTAACAATATTCCATTGGGCTTTTCACTCCCATTTTTGCCACAATTCTGAATCTGAATATGGCAGGATTTATCCTCATCAGGACAAAAATGCACAGGCTTCCATATCCTGCTGCCATAATGGACACATCCGCTTCCAGAGCAGCTAGCAGTTCCATCACCATGATCTGTGTCTAAAGCCACCTGCTGCTTACTAATCATTGCCTCAGCACAGCTTGCATCTGTTTGCATTTTATTGATTTTATTCTGCTTATCATCAGTATTTTCATTTCTCTGTATCCTAGCACTACCAGGTATTACTAGACTTCCTACAATATTATGTGTCTCCACATCGTTGTGTGGAGTACTCTGCAATGTAACAGGTGCCTGAAAACATGCTCTCCCCTTAGGCACGCCTTCCTTAGTGATGGTAAGCTCCGTAAATAATCCTTCCATTTCATCTTTCCTCTCAAGATTAATTTCCCCCATCAGTACAGAATTCGAGACTTTATGAGTTACAGATCCCGTTTCCATAAATTCCTTATTATTTTGATCTGAAAAAAAATTATCTGTAGAGATGGTGGGATGGAAAGCAGGTGGCTTTTGTATGTCTATGCTAAGCATATTTGAATCTTCATGAAATGACCTGTGCGGTTTTGAAGCAGTTTTTTTGTTCCTAGTCCGGTTTAAATGCATGTCCGTACTTTTTATCAGTCTAGACGCTGAAGACTTTGTTCTCAATGTTGGTGTTTTTCCTTGTTCAGTAGGGACTTCTGGAATTTCTCTCCTGGAATACATCTTGGTTTTGACCAGAGAAATTCCTTCTACGTTTTCATTATCTCTGCACATATCTGGCCGTTTTCTAGCACTATACACAATAGCATCATTGGCTTCCTCTGCTCGAGCCTGTCTTCTGCATGGGACTTCACTCTCAAATCTGGAGTTTTCTGTACTGCTACTGCTTAGTCGCCTTTTATATCCCTTTTTAATATTTGATAAGTTTCCAGTCTGAGAACCAGGGCCATTACAGTCTTCAACTCTGCACCCTTTGTTGTTTAACACCCTCAAAGATTCAGAAGACTGCTCTCCATTTGATCTATGTAGTCTGTCTTCCAGTGCTGACTCACTGATGATTGTAGAGGATGTATCAGTCTCAAGAAAAGACTCTGGGTTCCACTGCACTCCCATCAGTGCCAAATCCTGCTGGAGAAGTGCCCTGGCTTCCTCCACAATGAGGGAAGCTGCTTCTCTTTCATTTAAGCCTTTCATTCCAGCCATCCAGATGCTGCGCACAGTCCGACGCTCCTCTGCCGATTCTTCATCTTCATCCACAGCCCTACGAATACTATGGGAAAGGTAACAGACAGATGTAAACATTCATGCAGAAAATGACAAACAACACAAGAAGATGGCACTATTCTGCTCTGCTCCCATTTCAATTAGCTTCACAGCTTCCTTGCTTCACAGAAGCACTATATCCAGGATATAATACACTTAATAGGAAATAACTACTTCAGTTGTCTATATGTGAACTGATGTTGATGAAAGATATTACTGGCTGCATACCCCAGAAGCATTCCGAGGTTTCTGTGTCCAAACATGTACCCCAGAAGAGTCACAACCCCCTACTAGGGCAAGATCCAGGTCTGAATCAATCCTCCTCCATGCATTGGTATCCAAAGAAAGGAAACTTCAGGAGCATGAACCAGACAGGTGTCATGGCACAGTCCTAGAGGTACTTGATCAAGGAAGCTTGTCATTGCACTAACACAAAAATCACAAGAGGATCTCCAATGATATATAGTAATACATCATCAAGGTGGAGCTTCCTTTTAGAGGCAGCAAAAGGTCTCCAGAAAGCATTAACAATTCACCTAGGACTAAACAGTGCATTGAAAAGAGGAACAAGAAGAAAATTTAGGGGTCTCAAACTTATACTGCAAATAAAAGATGCTTCTATTAATTTCAAAATACTCACGGAATGACTGTGATCAGTCACAGAGACCCACAAGTTATTTCTAACTAACGTTTGGCACCAAGTCCCAAAAGGTTGTCATACTTTATTACAGGTTTCATCCTGTAATCCTTCACCTTACAAACTCCTTTACTTGACTTCTGGACTTACTGATTTCTCACCTTTTGAATGGTACTGAATTCTTCAGAGCAATTGCCACATCGTCAGGACGAGCTTTAGCAAGATCAGCCACTGTGACAAAGCCAGCGTTGTAAAGCATCCTAGCACGCTGTGCATTCAGCAGAGACACTCGTACCAGGTCACAAAGCTCCCTGTGAACCCCAAAAGTGAGGCGGCTCTGGAACTGAGAGAGCAACAGCTCCATGTTGTACCAGCCCAGTCGATTACAGAAAACTGTTACCATTCCTGGAACACAGAAGTTACATCAATGTCTTCACTCCAGCTCCATTTCTACTAAGCTGGATCTGTCCCCACCCCCCATCTGAATCGACATTCACTTTACATCTCTCACCTCCCCATTACTTACAGAAACTAACTCATGTTTATTACAAATATGACTAGGAGCTGGTCTCACAGAACCCAATCTAAAACTAACTAGTTTTTCAGTGAGGTAGAAATTCTGAATGACACTGCTTTTTCAAAGACGCTAATCTTGAAAGTGTGAAGCACATGCATATCCTGTAACAGGATTCCTGTGAACCAAACACACTGAAAAAAAGAAGGCAGAAAAAGCAGTGATGAGTGGCAATAAGAGAAGCCACAAATCTTTTGAGGAAAGCCAGCACTGATGTCTGTAAGAGCAGAATTTGGCCGGCAGAACTTCAGTTACTGAGAGCATCATAGGAGGTAGCAAAGCCTGCGATAAAGGTTACAATTGCAGTCCCCAGAACACGGGAGGAGGAAAAGAGCAGGGAAAAGACAGTTTCTTACTCACAGATTGCATCTACAAATTATGAAAATAACTGAAAAACACAGCATCCCTCGCTATTTTTACAGTGATTAGAGAATATGACTTTTATCATATCTCTTTAACTATATGTCATGTCAACAGTTCATTTTACTTCCCAAATTACTTTTGTGAAAATTATTAACACTGGAATAGAGAATTATGAAACTGCTACAACAAAAAGTTATTTATACTACCAGAATTAATTTAAACTACTCTGCATCAGTTGGCGTGACCTTTTCATTTTGGGGCTTTGACTCATGCTGCAACCCACACATAGGGTTTTGCAAGTTGAGCTAAAACTATCTCAAAAATTGAAGACCCACTTATGGAATAATGGAGGACAGGCAATGGAAAAATAAAAAAAAAAAAATCTCAGTCACATGGTGGGCTGTTACTTCTACTCCTACACAGTCCTCTTAAGGAAGTTAAGTTAAAAGTGACAGCTATCCGACCTTTTGTTATCTGGTGATAAATGGCCTGGTAACTACTCAAACTCTTTTGAAAACTATAAACTTATATTTTCCAGCCAATTAACTTTGCAACCAGGAGAAAGTCATGCTAAGTTTTAGAGACCCCAAGCTTCACCCATGCTGAAAGGTACTCTTTCCTGATAGAGCAAAACTTCAGAACAGACTTGTACTTAATTTCATACTTAGTATTGAACAAAATACATTCCTGCACAGTACACGGGTGATTTCCACAAACCTCAGCATGCTACAGCACTGCTTGATTCCACTCATCTGGCCCCCTTCCCACAGCACACTCTGTGGTTCCATCTCAAAGCAGGGGCAACCACAGATTAAGCTATAAAGCTGGAAGTGGTTTTACAAGACTCATTGTTCTTAGTACCACACTGCGGCTATCTTATCCCCATATCTGGAAGGAAAGAAAACAGACTAGCCTAAGACTCCTTGGGTATTTTGCCCATACAACTCACCTGCATAGGTGGCAGCAGATTGCTGCAAGGATTGAAGCTGGCCACGACTACAGCCGTATTTCTTGGTCATATCCTTTAAGGGAACCTCACTGATTAAATCCAAAAGGGCAAGACTGGTGAAAAACCTGTAGAAGTAGTACACATGGAAATAAAATCATCACCCAGGGCACATTAGTGTACATGGCAAAATGCACTGTGATAGCATAGGACAGAATGGTACTACAGCATAGCACAAAAAAAAGAGAGAAGATGGCTTTCAAAAACATCAGCACAAACATCTTGTGCCAGCAGTGTTCTCAGTTCAGAGCACACCAGATCCAGGTGCTCTGAGCTATCAGCTCACTCAGCCAAAGAGCCAGTTCCTGAAAACAGACACAGAGCCTGTCCACATGTTACAGCCTCTAGTCTTTGCCCATTCACACCCATTTGTGGCTACCTTTTGTGGATGGCCATTTGTCTATGCTGTTTCTCTGTTTTAGCTATGATTTTGCCCTTTACAGAACGAGCCAGAAAGCCTTCTTCAATCCCCACCAGCTCAGCCACACGTTTCATTGAGGCAGGCAGCTTCTCCCATAAGCAGAAAAACTGGTACCAATCAATTGTGGTCCACTCCTCATACACCGGGGTGACCTAAAGAAAATAAGGCAATACAAAGAACTATTTCAAAGAAACAAACAGAACAGAGCTCTGGGTAAACAAAAATACAGTCTAGGGAATGCAGTTAGAGCATCCTACGCACTACTGAGAGGCACTGAGTCATGACCATGTACCCTGAAGAAAGTAAAAGCTCTTCTAACCTAGTTTTTTTGTACTGGTGTGATTTCACTCATACGGGTAACTCTTATGATTAAACAATTTGGAATCTTTGTCAGATTGCTCCCTAAATCTGAGCCACTAGAAGATTTATAAGCTGCATGTTTATTCTCCTTTAACAAAACAAAAGTTTATTCTTCTTTTTAAAAAAACTGACAGATACCTATCAACCTCTTAAAACCACTAGCAACCACACTAACCACTGCCACATCATCTGATAAAGCAGGACAGAACATAGATTTTGGCAGAACTCACTGAAGCTTTCGTTTACCCGGAGTACAAGAAATCTCAGCTTTTAACAACGCTAACAAAAAAGCCATCTGAAGCATTCACAGACTTTTAGAGAGAATACCAATTCTGTTATCATTTAATCAGCACAGTCAGTTTCAGTATGAAGAGACAAAATGTCTTCATATCTGTATCGATATATTGCAAGATTAATTATTTTGAAATAACTAACAGCTGTTAGTTATATATATAGAGAATATAGATGCCTACATAGCTGTAAAATCATCCATGCCTGTTCATCTGCTAGGAAGAACAAGAGTTATTAAGGTGGGAGATTGTATTTTGTTGTTTGTTGGGTTTTTGTTGGGTTGTTTTTCTTTAAAGAAAACTCTTTTCCTAGCCTAGCAAATACTTATTTGTTTTAATCAATTTTCCTAAAATTCAAGGTCTTGGAATTCAGTCTCATATTTGTACAAGTAAAAGATTCAAGCCTAAGAGAATTAAAAAGCATTATAGCAGATAATTTCCCTGTAACCCATAAGGAACACGTGGAGAACAATTCTTAAAAACAAACAAACAAAACCAAACCAGCCACCAAAACTAAACAAACCTTCGGCCTTCAAAATGAACAGACTTGCAAGAAAGGATAGCTTAATGAAGAGAATCTTGAGAACATTTTGTTCAATAGTATCTTTGATTTAAAATAACATTAGACAAGCCGCCACAATTAAAAAGTACAGGGTACAAAAAATATATTGCCATCACTGTCTCTAACCCAGAACATGAACAAAATTCATCCTTTGTTTTTCTGTTTTGGATATGCAAACAGGGAAAAATTCACTGGTGCATGACACAAAACAGTCCACTTTGCCTAGTAGAAATCAAACAAAATTTAATGTGGTCCTCTAAAGCAGAGATATGGGTACATATGGGACACTAGTAGACACCCCTCTCCCCCACTCCCCAAAAAATACCTATCAGAATGAGCCAACAACCAGGTTAATGAACACAGCAGGCAGAGACAGACAGGCACGCTCAATCTCTTGCCTCTCCCTGTCCCCTAGCTCAACACCTCTGTAACCACAAGCATATTCTCCTTGGAGTCAACTTTTTTTTCAGGCAAGATGCCCAAATTTTGCCTTTGATTTATCAGCCTGGTAAAGAGAATACACTTTATACTTAAGGAGGCTAAAGACAACTGTCAAATTTCAGATGATGATTGCACGATAGGCCTCTGGCAGCCATGAATCCTAAGATGTTCACTGCAACTCTATCTTGTTTCCTCACTAATCTTCACAGATTCATGGCTTCCTCTCCAATGGTCTTAAATAGCATTGCTTAGCTTTTTAACTGTCCATGCACGTAAATCTTGACAAACTTGGAGACACTTTCCCCTCAAAAGATTTATCACGCTCCTTCCTTTAGCCCTGGCAGCATCACCAGGCAAGTAAACTAAATCAGAGATGAATTTTGCTGTTACTGAACTGAAGAAAGGCCCACGCATAGGAAGAAAGCAGTGTAGTTCTCTGAGGCTTTTTGTATGCAAAATTGATACTAAAACCCCAAAAGTTTTCTGAGGCTCCAAAAGCAATCTGAGATGCAACCTGCTGATCCCAAACACACAACAAAACTAATTTGTTTCATCAAGTGTCTCAGAAAAATTACCATTATCCTACAACCCAAACTTACAAAGTTCTTAAGTCTTTCAAAGTCAGGAGTGACAACAATGGGCTTAGACGGATATGCAGCACCTGCCAACACAATAGATGCTATAGGAACAGACTAGTTCTGACAAACATTCAATTTATAAACTTGTCTTCATAAAGGATGAGATAAGCAAAGCACAAAAAAAAACCTACGTACATAGAGCCCTCAAAAACTCTGCACTGTGCTTTCTCTCCTTTCCTTAGTTTTGGCCGTACTAAATACAAAACACAGAATGAGGAACCTACCAAATAGACAATATGCAGATCATTCTCCAGAACAAAGCTTTTCATTGCTCGCTGCAGGTCAGCAAAGATTTCCATGGCTTCAGTTGGTGAAAGAGAAGACGAAAGAGTAGCTGAGCCAAGATGTGTTGGATGATATAATTTTGCTGTTAAAAACAAAACAAACAAACAAAAAAAAAAACAACCACACACACACAAAAAAAAACCACACAGAGAAACAGTTAAGTGTAAGTTTTTATCTCATTTCCAGGTTGCAATGTATTTTATAGATATCAATTCTACTAACTATTCCCAACTGCTTTTTCAAGAAGAAATAGCATACTTCTCCATTCTGAAGACAGGAAAATGGAAACAATAAAAGGTTTAGACTTGCCTGAGCCTAAACTAGCCTTTTTCAGAGGCCAGATCACAAGCTTGGATCCCTCTAACCCTCTAACTATTCAGACTAACAGTTATGATAGCTATTTGAACAAAAAACACCAGAATCCCATCTGTCATACTGCCTAGGAGTTATCATTTTGAGTATTTCTTTATCAGGAACACCAAGTATTTCCTATCATCTTTTCTTAAATGAGAGATACAAATTAACCTGTAATGGGGATTCTTACTATTACTGTAAGAGTCTCATCCTTAGCCATTTTAAGAAAATAGCCAAAATCAGGAAAAAATGCAACCATGTACACCAAGCAGTTCTAGAAGAGACTTGCAGTCATTTAGAATGTGCTGGTGGTTCTTCAGAAAGACAAAAATCATAGTCTACAGTTAACGTGCACAAATCTTGTAGTAAAAGTATGCCTTGTTTAAAGATATTTCGGGAATTTGTAGACTAGGATGCATCAGTCTTAGAGGTGATATGCAGAGAGGCGCCTTCCAAAAACACATGCATGCAAAAAAAAAAAAATGTTAAAACAGGTATGAAGACACCCTCCAGAAAGCTAAAAAAATTCATGATACACATGATTCTTTAAAATAAAAGCAAACATGCATAGAAGTCCTCATTAAAAAGTTACATTGAGCATGTACCCAGCTGCAGAAGATTTACTGATTCAAAACTGCTAACTGTAATCACGGGAAGAACACCAACATTACCTTTCATATCATTGCCGGAGTCCAGAACTTGAATGAATTCATTTTCTAGCAACCATGCCACACAAGCCTCGATAGGTCCAGTCTGTGCTTTGCCTTGTGCTTTGTCATTTCCCCACTTGCTTTCTTTCAAGCTGGATGCAAGAAGAGTGCAAGAAGCGTAGGTCTGCACATCATCTGGAGTGTCGGCCAGTCCCCCTACTATGATCTGTTGAAGAAAACTACTTGTTCATATTGCCTGAGAAGCAATAGGATGGAACATCAGATTGGAGAATTAAAGAGACTGATCCATCAGATATCTAAGTTTTAAAGAACCAGAACAAGAGAGGAACATGAAGCAAAGCGACTGGCCAACCTTTAAGGATTTTTCTTGGCAACAAGTTAGACACGTTAGGTAGAAGTAAGAAGACTAAGCTATGGGAAAGAATGAATTATAAAATCTTGCTTGAGTGTGCTTTTGATACTGGACATACACATAGTAGCAATTTAGATTTGAGACTAACCCTAGGCATTTTGCTTAGCCAACATTGTGAAATACTTTAAAAATATTAGAACACAAACTGCAATTTTCTGAAGACAAAAAGCAAACAAGGAAGGAGGAGCTCTCCTAAGGCTCTTCAGCATAACGAAGTTTTCTCTTAATAAGTGTGAATGCTATACCCCATCTTTTTTTTTCCTGAGAGTGATTTTTTTGTACCCTTAGATTTTGTTCTCATTTTGTTTGTCACATAACTGCTTTTTCCTTTTGAGTCATTTCCATGCCTGTGTCTTCCTTGAGAAAGCAAGGTGTTTAGCTAAAAACTTTCTTTCATGGTTTCAATGGATTTTTTTCATGTTATAAAGCAACATCACCAGCAAGGAACCCCCATCTTTCAGATAGCCCTTATGTAGAAAAATGCATTTAGAAATTCCATTGGTCTGGTAAAAATTCAAAAATCTATGGAATCACAACCAAGTTCTAAGTACCATAGCAGCTTTCACAGGACAGTAAGAGTAGTACAGCAAACAAACTGTATTTAAAGAGTCTAAGCTCAGTTCAAGCCCAAAGCAACTTTGGAAAAGGAGATAAGCTCACCTATGTGGAGTAACACCCTTTTGGTCCTTTTAACTCCTGTAGGAACCCTACAAGGGAGGGTAGGCTAGAGGGAGTGAATTGGGTACAACACCCATTTGTTCACCAAAAATGTACTTTAAAAATTTCTATCATTTCTGTGCAAAAGAGGTAGATAATTGAGGAGGGAAGTAAGGGACCCTGTGAGGTTCTACAAATGTCATTATGGCCCAATTCAGTCTACAAAGCCTCTGGGATCAGTAATTTACAAGTGCCTCACAGTTAAGACTGTCAGGTCACATACGAAGTTTAAGAATTACACTTTTTTCTGCCTGCAGTTTGAGTATATCTAAATGCAAAGGCAAAGCTTAGTAACCCTTGCTTGAGTGTGCTCACGTCCTAATCTGCAGCAAGCAGAGACTGAAATATATCAAGCAAAATGCTGAATACTGAAGCAAGCTGGCAGACCCAAGTAACTGTCTTCTGAAGATGCTTGGGTTGACAAGAGAGGAAACAGTAGAAACAGAAAGTGCACAGAAAATATTTGATGGTGTCACAAAAGAAACCTTCCTATAATTACAAGAGTGCAAGCACCATTCTAATCCCTCTCCACGTACAGGTGTCCTGTACCTCAAGTATTGCTCTCTTCATGCTAGAAGCAACACCTTCCCCTTCTCTTCTAAGCAAACAACTGCAAACTGGCTTCAGAGATCCCTGAAGTAGAGCAGTTCCTTTTGATCTTTCTGAGGGCTTGCAAACTAAAATGCTCTCACCTATAGGAAAAGAAAACAAACAAACAAAAAACATTACATACAGATCAACAAGGACATATTATTGGAATGGAAAACTGCAGATGTTTTTGAAAAAGCTGAATTTAAAAAAGAGAAAAACCTTTGCAACCTTGAACAGTGTATATCCATTGCTATGTAAGAACCCTACAGATGCATAATACTCAAGAACTAAAAGCAGAGCAAACTTCAAAGTTACATTAGCCTGGTCAGGGTCTTGCCAAATCAGCTAAGGAGCTTCCATAGCCTCACTTTGCATCTGCTTTGCTGCTGAACCACTCTCGCTTCTTCTTCTTCTGGAATTGACTGGAACTATAATATACAATGGCATCAATTTTTCTTCTGCACTACATTATTGAACTGAAAAGATTCTCAAAAGCAAGAAGAAAACATAAAAGCTGCACAGCACTTTGACCATTTAAGTCAACCAGCTTCCACTCCCGAGATTAAATAACACAGATACCAACTTAATTCAGAAATCCAAAGTTATTAATCTAAGTAATTATGCATTCTCTGAAGTTTCCTATATGCATAGATATATATACACACATAAAATCTGAAGTATCCTGAATGGTACACTGAAAGTACATCTAAACATACCTTACCTTAAAATTCTCTATCAGACATTGTTAAGTTAATCCCTAACTACTGAAATTCTGTGGGTGACAAAAAAGTTCCCAGAGCCATGAAACAAAAATAAAAATAATGGGCCAATTCCTTTAATGAGATAATAGTACAGACTAGCCACGGAAAATGCAGTGGTCACATATAGGAGATTTTTTCAACAAAGCCATTACAGAGAAACTGGGTCCCTGGGAGACCTAGCTAGTTAGAAGCTTTGCCAATTGGCACAGGATAAATGAGTTATAGGTAGGACAAGCGTGCCTTTGACTAAGAAGAGACCATTAGATTTGGATTAGCCATACAGTAAATATCATAATAGGTTTATGATAACTTGTTAAGATTTAAGTGCACATCATCTGGACACCAAGGTAATTTTGGTAGTAGGTATCTTAGCAAGATCCTAGGAATGTTAAGTTATGATAAAACTCTAGCCATGGTAATACCACAGTAATTAGCAAATCCAGAGGTAATGAAAACACAAGTCCACTTAAATTTAATGAACAGAATAAATACCATAAATTCAGTGTACTTAAGTAAAGAAATACAGATTAAACATGATTACATAAATGAATTACAGGATGAAAGACATGCTCAGAGGATGTGTCTCTGGGATTTTTTTATCCTGCCAGGTGAAACTTTTGACATCTGTTGACTGCGTACTTTTGCCAGAGCTGAGAGTACGGAAGATAAACTGCCTGTAAGCATTGTTTTGTGAAATCAAAGCTTATTTTGATTTTAGCAATCAAGAACATTCACTCATTCCATATTTGGGTTCTGATGTGACCTACAATTTCCTCTGAAAACTTTGACATTTCAGTGTGATAAATCAGAAGATAGGTATCCATCCACTTGACTCTACACTGTCTGACAGTCATTCAAGACTTGGGGGAAACCCTTTCCCAAGATGCCAGTGAGAACCTAAAGCCAATAATTGCAACCTCGTAAACATTTAAAAAAAAAAAAAAAAAGGAACTAAGCTGTTCCAAGATCCCTTATTGAACATTTCAGATGAGAGAGGAAGTCTAGGTTAGCATCAGACTAGACAAACCAGAAGACTCTGGCTATCTAAGCATAAAACTCCATTAAAAGCAAAAAAGGCCTTATTATATTTCTAGGTTTTGTTCAGCTATATTGAAAAGCTTTACCTATTTCACCCTGAGAACATGACAGTTTTGATGAATGCAAAAATAATCCAATTTAATTTTCTAAAATGGTGGTTTTAAGTTTCCATCAAATCAGGAAAAAAAAATTTAAAAAATCAAAACCTGAGACAATCAAACACTACAATGTTGGGAAGGAAGGAGGAAATCAACCCAACAGCATTTATCTTCTGTCTGTCAGCTGAATTTCATACCCACATAAGGCATTTTTTTCCAGCTGAAGTTGCTGTTCTCCAGTCTCTCTACTCTGTGAAAGAGTAGCAGCTGGTAATGTAGCTTTATGTTCTCATCCAAAAGACTCTGTGGAGTGGAAAAAAAAATGGTACATTCATGAAGCTCATCAGCATAAAATCAACTGCTTACTGTGCAAAACACAGTCACATCAGAATTGTCAAAAAAAGGGTACTAATTATTGTAACTTGAAGGGGGGGAAAAAAAAAAAAAAAGAAACTTCAAGGAATAATGTAATTTTACACCTGCCAGCTACACTCAAATGACAAAGTCTGGAAAATTTCAAAATACATCATGCAGCTGCCCTTTTCTTTAACACATAGGGATAGCTCACAGAGATATAGGTCGCAAAACGCTCTGTTGCTATGCTACTCTGGCAAAAATAGAAAGTTAAATGTAAGAACAGTCTGCTTACATCAGGTTCCAGCAAGTACCAATCAAACCATCAGTAGGGCAAATCCCACTTCCTATTTCTCTTGAACTTCTTATTTTCTACTGTGTTTATACTTGTATAATACAATTCTTCCAAATATCATCCATGAAGACAAATTTCCATTGCAAATTAAAATAACAGGCAGGATTATTTTGTTGAACATAAAATCAGTGCCACTGTATGCATGAAGACATCATATTATCTAAGAACTACTGTTCATATTTCCCATATATCTGTCACATTCCTATTTTCAAGATCCATAAAAGTTAGTTAAGTTTAGTGGAAGTTCAATAAATCCAAATCAGAACTTCAGACAACAGAAGAAGTTTGTCAAATTATGGTTGTAGACTTTAAATGCATTTCTTACATTTTAGCTCTGTCCAGTGAGAATTTACTGTAAATTTTCTCACTGTAAGTGTAAACACTTTTGTAAACTGACCATGGATCACAGAATTATGGCAAATGAACAACACAGCCTTAGAAGCTAACAATAACTGAAAGGAGTAAATAGCCCCTTCCTGAAGTAACTGACACATAAATACCAAAGTCTCATGTGGTGAAAAGAATCCCCGGGAATTACAATTTTTACACCATTAATACCAAACAAATTCATCTTGATTAACTTAATCATACTGAATACCAAAGGAATTCATCATGATTAGTCACTAATTGCGAAGCACTGCCCTGGATTTAATCAGGTTAACACTGTTCTTAGAGAATATTAATAAAGCCTCTGCTTACCCTCTGTGTCTACTCCTTTCCTGCCAGCCCTTCCAGCCATCTGCTTGTAAGCAAGAATGTCCAGCAGTTTGCCACCAAACATGGGAGTTCGTATAATTACCCGGCGTGCAGGCAAATTCACTCCAGATGAGAGCGTGGAGGTTGCTGCTAGGACTCTAATCAAGCCCTGGCGAAAGGCTCCTTCAATGATGTCCCGTTCTTCAAAAGTAAGACCTGAGGAGAGATGACTTTTAGCGAACCTTGTAATGCTGAGACTGCATTTAAGAGCTAATAATGTTACTGTCAAGCAAGAGAAAGAACAAATTTAATGAACATTCGCCATTCAGTGTTAGGAGCTAGACTCACAACCCTACCTCAGTTAAATTCTTTCAAATCGTAAGCGAAGCAAACTTCCATCATTAAGTTTTCATCATTCAATTGACAGTAATAGTTATAAACTGCCTTTTCTAAGGTGCTTGTACACATTGTAGCAAGATGAACAACTATTTACTACATATCTACAAGTACTGCAAGTAAATAAGTAATGAAAGAAATAAAATAAAAAGAAGAAAACTGGATGTAACAAACACAGTAAGGAACTGGGATTTAGTAATTTACAGTCCTGACCCTGGAATCCTTCTTCATTATTTCCAGTCTAGGTTACAGGTCTAATACATATCTTTCTATGTTTCCTTGATGGCTTCTTGCCAATTTTATTCTTGATAAAGAAATTCACAAGCATTTGGAATTATTTCCCCTACATATTCAATGCCATAGCTACTGTTCTTTCTTCCAGAGGCAATGCTTTCTCTCAGTGGATCAACAGGTGACATACATCATTACCTACTTAAAGAAATAAAAGATCTAGCCAGAAGCGTTTGGGGCACATGCTCTTTTTATTTTTATTTTCATTGTTATACTTCTATTCTTCTATTTATTCATCTATTTCAGTATTAAGTTGAGGAAAATTGCTCTGAAATACTCTGGCAGCTTTAGAGACAACTTGAAAATGCTTGGGCTGCAAATCAGCTGATTTTTTCAGCCATTTCACAAAAAAAAAAAATTAAGTTGTACTTAAAAAGTTGCTGTTATCCAACAGAACAGAGAGAAGATTTATCATAACAATTTGTGAATTAAAATCTTCTGCCACAATAAAAGAATTTCAAGTTTACCTCTAACTGTGAGATTCTCAAAGCATTTTAATTCAGTCATAAGCTACAGAAGACTTTGAAAAGCAACTGGTAAATTGCTGCTAACTACAGCAAAAAGAACCCACATGACTTGACCATTACAGAATTTAAGACCAATGTATTCAGGAATACCTGCATGATGAAATGCCACTCCCCATGGCAAAGTACGTTGGAGCACAGAGTCCAGGCCTGAGATAGAACGCTTTAGCTGATCCAGAACCTCATCGATCCCTTCTCTGTCCACAACAACAGGGGCAAGGGCTGAGTTTTTTGCAGAACCTTGAGAGAGACAGTATTTTTATAGTTTCTACTAAAATTAGTTTTTGTTAAAGGTACTGTGCATACTACAGTCTTCTATTAACTACTTTTCTCTTACTCTCAGCCTGTTGCAAACTGTAGAATTCCCTGGCAATGATGTCTGCTAGCTTCTCACACCAGTTCTTGGATGGACAGAAAAGCAGGACTGAGTGGCCATCACAAACAGTCTCATAACACAGGCTCACAACATGGTCTTCATCTCCCTGAATTGAGACAAAATATTTTCAATGCACTCTCAACACTGAATGGGGTTTGCAAATGCTGTCATTCTTCTGCGTCACAGTAGGAATCTTCTACTTCAAGTCAGAAAGAGGAGCAAACAAAAATGCAGCACTGTTATCTTGATTTCTGTCTTGCTTTAGGAAGTCCAAACACTAGTATGACCACATTGTTGAGGACAACCCTAGACCTAACCATGAATAAATCTAAGGCTTTATGTCTTGTTTTCATAAATCTGTTTCTGAACGAAGGCCACACTGCACAGAAAAAAAAAAAAAAAAAAAAATCACTGCAACCTCCATGTCATGGCTAACAGCAGTGGGGAAGAACTAGGAAGAGCCCAAAGGGAAAACATGCCTTTACAGTAACTAAGGAAGACTTATCAGCTGGGATGCCTGAACTAAAAGCATGAGATATAGCAATCAGCATCCCCAATAAGGTGCATCCAGCAAGCACTGCTGACCAAAGACTGCAAGTGTTCAGAGCACAGTGGAAGGCTTTTATGGATGCTTATATAGGTGTGCACACAAAACCCTACTGTTTACAGCTTGCCTTTTTGGTTTTAAGATCCTAAGAGAGTTCCTGCAACTCATCTGTTTTTCTTGGTTAAACCAGATTCTCTTCCAGCAAGCAGGCCAAAGGAGGAAAAGAAAAAAGGTAGGCATACAGTAAGAAATAAAAAGCACTAAAAGGCAAATGAAAACAGGGGAGCAATGGCAGGAACTGTATATATATATCAAAAGCTCAGTAAGGATTCAGCCAAATTCAGCAGAAGTGGTGAGGTCATCAAGTTCCCTTCCCTAATGCTGTTTGAGGTACAGAACAGAAGTCTGAAAGTCCAGTGATAGATTTCAAGCCCAAGAGGATCACCTGATCTTACAAAATAAACCAACTCCCATAAACTGTTGAGTCATAAGCCTACTTTAGTTCTTTCTCTCACTTAATTTATTACCTATGCAAAGCAACCACTTCAAAAAATACCCAGAAAAGGAGATGCAACATCAGCTTCTCAATATGACCACATAAAAGCAAGCTTCCAGATATTCTTGTCGCAGACATTTCCTTTTGTTTCTAGAATCCTTTTTCTTTGCTGTGCCACCATGCTACTGATAACAGAATGTTTGCACACAAGGAGAACTGGCTGCAAAGCATTCCAAAATATTGCCGGCATTCAGCCCACATTGTCCAACTACTACACTAGTATTACAGAGAGCAGTTGAAAGGACTGGACCCTTCAAAGACTCCACAAAAAAGGAACCTACAAGTAGGAAGTGCAAATTTCCCACTGCTACCCATTTGGTTCTTCCAAATCATTATAGTACGTCACCCTGAACTTTTCAAGTGCGCAAAAGTACTAAATACTGGTAACAGATTCAGAAGAATCAGGATGGACATCTGCCTTCTAATCAGTGACAAAATTAGATCATTTAGCAGTTTAACATAAGCAGGTTCAATACCACATTTTAATGCAAATATATTCTCCCAATGATTAATGCAAATTCCTTGGCATAACTAGGAAATATTTACCTTCATTTATGAAAAGTCAACTAGATTCCAGGACACAAGTTAGAGTAGTGGGTAAGGAGAGAAACAAGCTCTTTATACCTATCAAGTGCTCAGAAACAAGACAGCTGCAAAGTCAACTTTGTCTTCAAGTCTGATTCAAGAAACTTTAAGAATTTCATGAGTGTGTTTTGGTTTGGTTTTTGTTTAAATCAGTAGAAGACAAAAAAAATTTGTCCTTAGTTTAAGCATCTAATCTATGAAGTAAATAATGAAGTTGGGAATGTCATCTATTAAAAACAAAAATTAAAAACATACCAGTAGCTGTCTTTTTAACTTTAGCTGTACGAAAGGGGTTAACCCAAAGCCATTGCTCAGAGTTTTGTTACCTTTAGTTGAAGCTTGGGCTGGAATTCTCGCACTAAATTCATGGATGAATCATAAATGTTGCTGCCAATTTTCACCCATTCCTTGAGGGGCACAGGACGAAAATCCGTACAGTATAGCTCTGCATCTAACCATGAGGCTAGGAGTCCTAAGTTAGGGAGAGTAGCACTCATGCCTACTATCTGTATCCCACCAAAACCGGGACTGGTTACCTTCACCTGTCTGGAAGTGGTTAAAAGAAAATTAAGGTTAGTGACAGGAAAGGCTACTGTTCTGGAAAACAGGATTCAGAAAAACTAACTCAGTCTACTTCCTTCTGGAGTCTAAAATGCAAAGGTATTTTTTTCAACTTCTTGATAAAGAAACAAGCCATACTCTACTTTTAGCAAACACAATGTCAGGTTATGCACTGATAACAAGATAATTCAACTTTTTATCATTTTGAACATAAACTTTAAGCTTCTTCAGGTAACAACAGCCATAAACTGACTGCATATTTGGAGAAACTGAAAACAAATAAATAAATCAACTATTTCCTTGCCATTAACAAAAACATGGAAATAAAGACATGGTCCAGTCTCCACTGCAGTCTTTCAAAGCTTAAATGCCTTAATTGAAACACTTCCATTTGTTTCAATTTCAGGACAAATAATACTAGACTAAGGGTGTTCCTAGAGCTGGGAACCAAAGCCCTTAGTTCAGCAAAGAAGAAAGCAGCTTCAGTTCTCAAAGTGCTGAACAGCAGCTTCCACTAAAGGCAGTGAGAAGTAATGGACTCTTAACAGACCTGAAAACGCATACCATTAATTTAGATACCCAAATGTATATTTTAATTCAGGCTTTTACATCCACACAATAGGGGAATTTTTATGCTTCTAAGCCTGTGTTGAAAAACTACTCATTTGCATTACACTGAGCCACAAATTGAGACTTTAAAAAATAAAAAGGTCTGACAAATCAATGTGAGCTCAGAAACAGCCAGAACCTTCTTAGAAGATCCTGGTAATCCTGGCAAAGACAAGACAGAGGAAACAAGACTGCCCAGAAGCTAAAGTAAAAAAGGCCAGTCACTGACGAGACAGAAATAAGGAAGATGTGGAGAGGCAGACTTTCTCTTATCCAAGCTCTTCAAGCATTTGCTAGTACAGCTCCGCCATCTAGGTTGCAGATTTCTCCCCTTAAAGCAGCTTTTGACCTTCAAGGATTAAAAATGTTCCAGCTCCACAGCACACTCTTTGTCTGGGGAAGAGAAAAATCTGCTGCAGAATTTTGTCTGGGTCTGCAAAAGCCTCACAGAGAAGCAAGGGCACCCATGCTGGCAACAGCCATCAGAGAACATTCTCTTGGTGTGAAGACACAGCCTTATACTTCAGTGGGACATCCAGCTAACCACTTAAAAAGCTCTTAAAAGCATTGGTCATTCTGATAATTGGTCCAACTGGACAGTGTTTAAAGAATTCGGATCAAGCGGGTCCCATTAAATAACAGGAAAAAAAGCACCACAGACTTGGGAGGACATTTGAGAGAAAATGTGGTCTTCAGGCATCTCAAGTGGATTCCAAAACAAAAATAGCAGCCACTTCCTTCACGTCAGAAAGTGGTACAGGGAGCCACTGTCAACCTGACCATGACAAAGAGATGGAGGATCTGGGCCCTAGCGCCTATATGGTGAAGGCTTAAGTATTGCATCTTCCCAGGAACATTCCTTGATGCATCTGTCCCCTTTTACCCCGACAAATGTTTTCTCCTTCCTGCTTCTTCAATGCAAGGGAGTAAAGCAGAGAGTAGACCCGCATCTGTGCTGCAGCTACCCAATAAGCCACCAATGTAAAAGGAGGGGCAAAGCCACTCGCACTGCTCTGAAGTGTACTGGCTTCCAGGACTTATGGGGAGAATATGAGAAAAAGTCAGAGGTGATTAGACCCAGAACACTGCTGGATCCTGGAAATCAGGATGGGAAATACTGGCTAAAACATCTGGCAGAGAGCCAATGTAGAAACGGCAGTTCTCCCAGAAATAAATAGGTAGTCTGTGCTTAGCCCAGCACTGGTGCGACTCACAAGATAGCAGCAGAGAAAACTGGCAAAATCTGGCCTTTGGTGCTAAGGGAACAGTTGATTTTGACTCTTCTCTCAGCACCACCAATAAAGATTAAGAATATCAACACACAATCTCCTCCATTTGCCTTTGTCTGTGTTCAGGCACTATGGAGCTGCTAGACAGCTTGGTGCTGGGGATCTAGATACTGAATTCTTAGAAGCCTCTAAAGCTCTTCTGAAACATCTAATCTGTTCCCCAGTGTCCAATCATTTGTGCTAAAGGCAAGAAACCGTGCAACCACTAGGCTGTCACATGTTATAAGCAAAACCACAGATCACCCTGAGCAGCGCTAACTAAGCAGGCTACTGGCACATCCTCTTATGTCTTCTGATCAATTCACCATTGACAGGTTAACAGCATGCCCACTCTTCCACAATACCTGAACATTTCAGTAGGATAAAAAGCCCATTCCATGAAACACTGAAAAATTAAGCTAGGCCAGTCCACTAGCAAAAACGTTAAAAGAAATCCAAAGGTTTTAAAAAAATTTAAATAGGCTAAAAAAGTAAATGAAAGCTTCAGCCTTATTTCTTTTCCTGAGAGAATGAATCCCATGGTAGCACACAAATTGAAAACCATGAGGAAAAGAGGTTTTGACTACAACAGCAGGCCCCTGAGAGGTGGTATGATGAGACCTTAATAACTAAAATAGTCTAGGTCATCAGTCTCAAAGACGCTGGAGCTAACCCAAATTTCCAATCACCCAGAGAACAAAACATTTAGAGCCATCCATAATTAGTATTAAAAGATCAACATCCTGGTCTACCCACCGTTTTGGAGCCTTCTTTGTAACGTATCTAACTTTGGTCAGAAGGAGTTCCAGCAGATATCCTCGATGAGAGTCTCCCAGCATGTGCAACTCATCCACAACCACCACTCCTGATAAAGAGAAGCACTCAGGTAATATCTGACAAAACTCCAAACTGAGAATAGATGGCCTTGATCCTTTCATATTCCACATGATGAACTGAAATTTATACTTGCAAATCCAGCTGCGCTTACCAACACCACTATGGCTTCCTTCTGTCACTGATGCTTGTGAGAGACACAAATCATGACCAATGTCATGACATTTCAAACCCCCCACAACCTCACTCACACACAATCAGCTTTTAAAAAAATAAACAGATTGACTTGTTAGTCTGGCCACCACACAAAACAGCATTGCAGCATCTATACTGTAACCTCTCTGCAAGTAAAAAAACCCAGGCTTCAGAGTGTCTGCAAAGGAACATTCCAGCACCCAGATGAGCTAGACAAAAGCTCCGTTGACATCACTGTCTTAGTTAAAAACATCACTCCTTACTAATGCAGTAATGTCAGAAAAAAAAACCTAGAGCAGATGCAATTTCACTGGCATACCTTGCTTCCTATTGTATCCTTTCTCACTAACCACACCTGGAATGAGCACTACTATTTAGCTTTGGCTTCCTAATGGAAAAAACAAAACCATCTTACATGACTGCTCTGTTGTCATCCTACCTCCTGCAAATGATTTTTTTAATCTATTAGCCACCTCCATCAAATTTGTAATATGTGTAGAAATACTGAAAAGAATAATGTCTAAACAGCTTTCTGAATATCAGCAGCTGGAGACAACAGACCAGATTAGAGTCTCCACTGAGGAGAAAACAGAGCAACTACAACCTGGCCACCCAGCGCACCTCCTTGCACACATCCCAACTAGCAGCAGTATGCACCCTTTCTGGACTGCTGACAGGGTCACGGAGACATGGAAAAGGCTGAAGGAAGGTTAAACAAAAAAAGCAGGGCACAGGGGACACAAGCTTTCATTAGTTCTGCTGCTGTGGAATTTTTTTTCCTCTTTGGTGCAGCTATGCAATATCTTCTCGGTACAGCTAAAATAGCAGGAGCTTAAGGGCAAATGTGACCTTATATTATCTGTTTCAATGCTATTTTTCCTTCTCTTTTTTTTTTTCTCTCCTTCCTACGTATGTTCCTTCTCTCTCCGTCTGTTTTCTCCCCCCTTCTCTTTCAAGCCACTTAAGTTTGAAGAGTGCTACACTGCTTCATAAGCCTCTTTTACAAACTCCCACCCATCCAGCTCCTCTGTCTTCCTGTACTTCCTCTATTCTGTGCTGGCTTGTAAAAAATGGTATTTCGTTGGTCACCAAATACATATTTATTCAGCTACCAGAAAAAGCTTCTTCCTGCTTCCCCATACAACAGTCTGTCTGAATTCTTCCAGCAGCTGAGACAGGACAGTGTAATCAGATATCTACCAAAGTAAAATTCATACAAGTTACCTTCCCAGTCTTTGTACCAAGCAGCAGCACATTTCGCTTCCTGAAATGAAGAATAGAACACTAGTGGTACCTACAGGCCAAAGCACAGGGAATGCCACTGTATGTCGTACTGGCCACTTGTTCTATACCTTCTGCTGCTACTCAGCTATAATACATATTCAAACTCACACTAAACCTGTGTACTGTATTGCCCTGGCAGTCTGCAAGCTGGTGAGACCCGACTGTCACACATGCAGAGCGCTCTCCTCCATTCAGGCAGTACTTAGAACACACCCACTGGGATAACACAGCAGGAGCAATCAGGCAACCAGTATCTTTCCCAATGCCATCCTCACCTTAAAATGGAATTGCAGCCAAGGAGGACTACAGGTCCCAGCATGCAATGGTATTTTCTACTGAACAACAAGCTCAGCAGTGTAAGTGGGGCCAGAATTTTGTTATACTGCACTGCTACTGAAAATGAGGCTAGCCTTATTCTCCTATTTCTGTCTGGAAATTAGGTATGTCCATAGAAGACTGCTGAAAAAAACTACTAAAAAGTACCCAAGAGCTGTCATACATGTTTACTGTGGAACAATTAGGCTGCTTTCAGTCCACATCCTGTTTAAAACTAAGAAGTTCTGAATGACAGGCAAGGAGGATTTGATTATTTTTTTTTAAATACAATTAAACCAGTAATCTTTTAATTTCAAGTTTAAATTAAGAAAAGAAACAAGTATCACAACAGCGCATTACAAATCCATTCCCAGCTGACACATTGAGAAGGCGTCAGATTCTTCTCTAATCTACTTTCCCAAAAATTTCTTTAGCATCAGTGACAAGGGGCTGAACAAGAGGAATATCATCTCCTGTGTACCTGGATGTTCAAAACTGACACACATTATATAATAATTAGCAACACAAAATTGCTTTTAACTGCTTCATACAGCAAAGAGAGCTCTGCCAGGCAGAGGATTTGAGTTTCTCTCAACAATTTCCAAAGGCAATGTGAGCTATCAGCAGGGGGTTGACATCAACAAAAGGAACAGCTCAAGCTTGAGATGGAATCCAGCCAGAATTGCAGTCATCTCCCAATAACTCATCTCAAAAGATAAAACACCCTCATTATGAACTGGTCTAAATTTAGAATTAATTAGAAGATGAGGTACAATCTTGCAGTTTCAGACAAGCTTGCTTTAGGTGACAGTTAAACTGCCATTTTCAGCTCATGCCCGTGTTTTGCAGCTTTTATGAAAATTTATCTCCAAATAGAAATTTTGTCAATTTCTTACTTTAAAGATGATTTTTAAACTCAAATTTAATTTAAAACTTAATTTCAAATAAGCATATAAAGAAAAAAATCTATTTACCCTTCTTTCAGTTATATGGTCATATTGGGGCACAAGGGAAATGGGAGGTTTCAGCAGAGGTGTTTTCAAATGGCGAGAGAAAAACACGATGCTTTAAGGAGGTATGGGAGTTGAGGATACATATTCAAACTCAAATCTTGTAATCGCTTGCCTGGATATACTTATATGACTCTTCTCAGGTACATTCATCTTAGATAGCACAACAAAACATAGTGATGGAATGGAGGTACCAACCAGAGGGATTTGGCATATCTCTAGCTTCTGAAAGATGATATCATTAAACAATACTTTTTAGTATACCGAGTATGCTTCCAAGGCACCCAAGCCAACATAAATATGGACATCATGACCCCGCTCTCTGCCTTATGTTGGTAGTACAGCTTGTACAGTGTGCTGACCTAGGTTCAAACCACCCCTATTTAAAACACAAAAAAAAAAAACCCTGAAGTAGCCATATAGCGAAATAACTAACTGCATGATCACCACTTCTCTTGCGAGGGAAGGGGTGAAGAGGTACATTCAAGAATCGGGCTGGTCTGCAGAAGCCTCAATATGAATGAGCTTAAAATGCTGCACAACCACATTCATCAACTCATCTTCCAGCCCACTGGCAGTCTAAAGCATTCATGGTGATCCAGCCCCTATAGACCCAGGTATGAATGTGTTATCCCATGATCTCACACGCTGAAAAAAACCTGCAAGGCTTTATTTCCCTTATTCTCTCTTGCGTTTAAAAAACTCTTCTGGTCTACAATGCTGCAGAATATTATGATACCAGATGCACCTGGAACAGCAGTTTCATAGGTGGAGGTCTTGGAGCAGTTTGATACTCATCTCATTTTCCAATTTTTATATTCTTAAAATAGCAACCACCTATGTTACAGGCCAGAGTGAATATAGGAAGGATTACTGTATAAAATATAATTGGTATAGCTTTACTGAGCAGGGAAACAAAGAGAACAAACTTCTGACTGGACTAGGAAAAAACATCTCTCTCCAAGTGCGCACTGGAAACACAGGGCTTCTTCAGGTTTTATATCTCCTCCCAAACACTAACTGAATACTACCATTACCTAGTGGCCATCAGGGCCATGGTGACCCAGAAGTCTACATTACAAAGACAGAGGGCTTTTGAGTAAACTACGAGAGAGAAATGAATGTCACAGCCCTCCTAGTCATCATGCCTACCCAGAGGAGCTCTATGTATTCATTCCACTTATTTTGACCCAGATGAGCACCAAACACAATTCCTCCTCTTTGAGCTAAGTGAAGATAAACCATGGATGCCACAATCCCTGTCCAAAACAAATGAACATACATACATTCTTGAACTCAAACATATCCCAGACCTTTAATTCAACTTCATTAATTAGAAGACATTTTCTAGCTATGGGAATCACTGCTTCCTGCAGCTAATCACTGTCCATGGATTTTCATCCATGTGAGACAAACTAAAACCTGCAGCTTCTACCTACTGATCCCAGCCACTGAGCTACATAGAATAGTCCTGACTGCCTTCCTAAATCCAAATCAGAGGTGCTCTGGAGGAAGAAAAATTGCTCAATTTTCCTATATGGCATGTCTTTCACATACAGAACTGAGCAAATTCAAATTATCCTATGATTTCACATGTACTCAGAGTATGTAATAAACCTCATCCCCACAATGATCAAGCCTTAAGTATTTTACCCAGTGAGTCCATTTTGTTTTCTTCTATTAGTCTATTGATTAGACCATTGGCTTTCTCGATGGTGCAGACAGCAACGTCCAGGGCAGAGAAACGTCCAGCAGGAGACATGCTTCCCATGTAGCCTTCAACTCTCACATCCACCTCCTGAAACAGGGCCTGTTTTCCAAGGATAGAGAATGTCATGCCAAGGTTACAACTCTGAATTTTGACCAATGCCTGCTGGAGTCACATAAAAGCCCGCATCCTAGAACCGCAGTCTCTAGTACTTATAATGCCAACTAATCACATTAAATCCATAGCTCAGTCAGTTACTGCTACCTTTTTCCACTGACAATTTTTATTTCCAAAGCAGAAGCCACACAGTACACATTGCAAGATAAAGTGTACGTAACTGAGTAAGAGGTGGGGACCACTGTTTTGTATAAAAACATTTACTATTAAAAAGGTTAGAGAACACACAGCACAACAGTTTATAATACCAGTGGGTGATGTACAAAAAACCCTTGCTCCTGAGAAATTCTGGACAAAAGCCAAACATGGGACCCCAAACACAAAGATGTCGCATCTCCCACTGAAAGTCAAGAAACAACAACTTATTTTCTTCCACAGCTTATTATTGCAGTGCCAAACTTTGGCACATTACATTAACATTACATTACATTAACTGCATTAACAAAAGGTACAAATGTTTGAACCAGATGGGGAGGATACCATATGATTTCAAGCATGTACAGCTACAGCCAAACCAGGCCAGGAGAAGCAGAACACAGCATTGATAAACCTCCAGCTTTAAAAGATTAAAGCAAAACATGTCTCCATTAGCAATCACTACAAGTAGCTTTTGCACTCAGTTTGTAGCATTTTGTAGCAATTTGCAAGGTTAAGATACTGTCTCAGTTTATTAACACCCAAATGCCTCAAATGTCAGAAACTATAACAAAAATGCCTGCTGTTTTTGTATTTGGTTTTAGTAATTGTTGTTACTTTGACATATTAGCTAATAGAAACAATGTTTAAATAGCTGGGGTGAGAAAGCCAAAACATAACCACATTCTGCAGAACAAATTTTTAGCAGAGTCAAAGTGAAACCAAAGGCACAAAATTCTGGTTGAACACCACAAGGAAAGCTAAAATATCCCTTTATCTTTTCAGATAACATTGACACCTTCCCTTTGTAGTTTTGCAGACACAACGTCTAATTAGAAAATTCCTTTAAAGTTTGTATATTATAAAATCTGTGAATAAATGCAAGAAATTATGCTTTAAAACTCAAAGCTGAAATAAAAATGTTTTAATCAAGTCCTTAAAATTTTTCCAAGTTCCCCTTTTTGGCTAAAACTTTTGGGTTTTTATCTCCAACTTAGAATGACAGCAAATTTTAAATTATCTATAAATCCATTCTGAAACAACCTGCAAATTTTTTTTTCCTTAAATCATACAAAAACTTCTAACTGTTTAAAAAATGTGAGCCAACAACTACAACCCATCAATTTACCCTCCTTGAATGCTACTTACCTGCAGATAACATTTTTTCTCCTTGGCCACAGAGACAAAGGGAAGGATGAGAAGAGCTTTCTTACGAGTCTCCAGGACTCGCTTCAAAATAAGCAATTCTGCAACAAGAGTCTTTCCAGCACTGGTAGGAGCTTAGGGGAAAAAAAAACAAAAAAAACAAAAAAAACAAAAAAAAGTTGAGTTTTTTAATTAATATTAACCCCTCCTGCTTGGCAATCATTGCTGTTTGCCATCTATCATCCACAGAAAACTGTGGAAGAAATGCCACATACCGGGGGACAGCCATTACCCGGCAATGAGGCCCAAAGTCTTCTGGAATCAAGTAAATAAAACTCAAATCCAAGCCTAAAGAAAATCATCCACCCCTCTTGTAAGTTTTTCATCCTCCTAGTGCTGCTCTGGAACCTTCTTCCCATGGAGAGTAGACACCATCCAACTTGTCATTTCCCACAGATTTCTAGTCCACCAGTCCAACCTCTGTGCCCATCTCCCCCCATACACTAGGTGAAGAGAAACGATAAAGGAACTGAAAAAAACAGATAGCAAATAACATTTTCAAAAGTATTTATATCTAACATTGCTGTTATCCTTCAGTTCCCAGCTAATATAGTCTGTAATAAAAAAAAAAATTAAAAAGAAAAGAAAGAGAGAGTAATCATTAACTGACTCCTAATTATCAGTTTCTAAAGGAACATTAACAGAGAAAATGGAGAAAAAAAGTCTCTCCTTGCAACCGGAAAGGAGTCCGTCAAGCAGGGTCTGAAGTACAGCAATGGGACAGATCTTAATGGGGTCTCTCCAGAAAAAAATGGATCTTGACCTTTTTATCTGCCAGATCAGAACCCTTCAGCACCAATATGTTCTTGTAAATGGCACTGGGAAAGTTCAGGGGTGACAAGTTTTGTCAGATGTTTTCATACCTGAGTAAACTAGGTTCTTCCCTTCCAGAACTTGTCCGAGCATTAGGCATTCTGCTTGCCATTCAAACATCTGTACCACTCCCAGACTGTGGTATTTCTCCAGAACTGCTTTGGGAAGACCCCAGCTTGCAAGGAGCAACTTGTCTGCTTGGTCTTCAGGAACATTTACCTGCTGATATTGCCCTTTGGGAGGAGAAAATAAAAAAATTAAAAAGTCAAGTATCATCCTTGAATCTGAGGTCACTTAGGTTATATACTTAAAGGTCAAACTTCTCTACAAGCTCCTGTATTAAGAGAAAAGGTAACAAGAAACTATCTTCCCTATATTTTTCAATATTTCCTATGGACATTTCACCATTCTTCTTATCTCCTGACATAATTTTTTCCAATTTTTCCTCCTATAAGATTTCCTACATTCAAATCATTTCTTCACCAAACTCTGGTATTTGCTTTTGAGACAGAGCAGCTATTACCAAATACATACTCAAACAGAGAGTCTCAGCACTGATTAACATAACAGCATTACAATGTATTTGCCATCTCATCCTTATCCATACTGTTTCCCTTATAAATTACTGCTACAGAGACTTCAGTAATCCTCACAGATTACAGAACTGTGTAGTCATTTTTCTTGCTTTACGGATGAATTAAAAAAACAACATCAACCAAACAAGCAGCTCAAGCTACTCTCTACAATGTGTGTTACTTCAGTATATCAACACTGATTAGTATCTTCACCACACTGCCAGTTCCTCCAGCTTAATTAAGTTCCTTGCTGCTTACTTCTTGTCTTTATAACCCTAAATAATTTTGTGCTGGCTACAGATACTGCCTCCTTCCTCCTCCCTTTTTCCAAATCATTAAGAAAACTCAAACTTTTTGTTCCTTCATCTGAGACAGAAAACAGGTTTCTGATCCACAGTAATGCCTTTCCTATCACCCATGACTGTATAGTTCCCATAACAGCATTTTATGAGACCTTGTCAAATCAAGACCAAAAACAAGTAATTGTGTATATTGACTCTACTGTACCAATTCTTCTATTGGCACATTCAAAAAATTCTCAAAGAAACATTCCACCATTGTTGACAGCATTAAGGGCAGGCTAGATCAGAAACACTAGGGTCCATAAGCAGCCAGTATTTTTGCTCTCTACATACTAAAAATTTCAACTGCCTTCATGAGGTTTACTCCATCCTAGCTGTCACTAGTACATGATCATTCTCCGCTACACAAGTATATAAAAAAGCTGATATTGCTTAGCTCCGAAAGCTTTGTTTCACTTTGTGTAATCAAAGTACCATACAAATACTACATAAGAAGATGAGTACCATCAGGCGAGAATAGCAGTACGCCATAAAGCAGAACAGGCTTCCCAAGGGGAACTTAGAGGAGACCAGATTTGTCTATCCTAAAATGTGACTAATATGGCAGAATTAGGATTTGGAAACATAAAAAGAAAAAAACCCTACAAGATGGGATCTCAAGATTCTTTCCTAATATTAAAACCAATGAACTACATGTAAAAGATGGAGTCAGTAAAGGATGATGCGATTCTGCTGTTTGAAGAGTATCTGTAGATTAGCACTGAATGTGAGGTTGAAAACTTGTGCCTTAGGTGTTCTTAAAGATCTATGTACAAAAGTACACCCCTGACACTAACCTCTTTTCTACCTACTAGAAAAATGCTAAAAAATAGTCAAAATGATGAAGATACACACTGCTGGTTAAAAGCACTGGGCATTAGATTTCTCTGAAAGAAAACTCTTCCAGAAAGTGAAGCCAGTTGGACACAAGAGTGCTGCTTACTGAATCGTCTTTGAGGAGTTGTCCTGTGGAAACAGGCACGTTGCCTTGCTCAGCTCCATTTGCAGAAACTGACAAAATTGTATCTTGCAGAACATAATCACATGGGGAGAAGATGCGACATGACTGGAGAAGAGGCTGAGAGATGTAAATGTTTCAAAGAGTTACAGAAAAATTGCAAAAGAGATGAAGTTACAATATGTTCTATAAGCATCTCTATTTTAGATATATATACGTCTTGATTTCTCTCAATTCGAGAGCGCAATAAGCTGGTAAAACATATTGCATCTAGAAGCATCTCTTTTAAGCGGTCCTGGCTGGCAGCAGGACCGCTTTATACGGCACCTTGCCACAAGATGTTTATATAACACCTTGTACATGTAGGTAAGATGTCATATTAAAAAAACCCACTACACTTCTGTGCATTTGCAGGTATCAGGGCACCAGCCAGGACCACTTAAAGTGACATCTCTAGATACAATACATTTTATCAGCTTACTGTATTCCCGAATCAATTTGGTAACATCGGTAAACCTCACCTCAAAGAATACAGGCTATACCGATTGTTGTATTATGGTAGCACCTAGAGGCCGAGTCAAGAATAAGGCCCACCGTTAACCGACACGAAACGAAACGAGCCCGACTTCAGAACCGCGCACAGAACACACGCTTTCTTACCTTCCTCAACTAACCAGCGAACGGGGCAGGAAGATCCCTCGATTCCCGTTCGTACGCCTCCACCCTTGTTAACTAACATAAGCACCTACCTCAGCGGCTGCCCACGCAGCGACTCGTCCCCGGGGAAAAGGCGCCGGGCCGGGAGAGCCTCGGAGGGTCCCCGACCCCTTCCCGCACCGCCCTGGCGGGACGCGCCTCGGCGCCATCTTGTTGCCTGAGGGAGCAGCGGCGGGCAGGGGCCGCGGCCGCCAGCCCAGCGCGCCCTCGGCAGCCCGGCAGCCCCGCTCCCCCCCAAGGCCCCCCGGCGCTGCCTTGAGGGACCGAGGCAAGGGAGGGGAAGGCCGGTACCTGCCGAGCCGGTGCTGCTGCCGCGCAGGGAGAGGTCGAGGCCGGGCGGGGGGCTCAGCACAGGCCGGCAGGGAGCGGCGGGGCCGAGCGGAGTAACAACCTTCGCCGCCCCGCGGGAGGCGGCCGGGCCGCCCGAGGCCTTAGCGATACCGTTAGGGGTGACGCCGCCATCTTCCCGCCGAGCCATTCAAACCCCAGCACCGCCCCAGAGCGGCGGCGGGGCGGCTCTCCGCTTCTCCCCGCCCGCCGCGGCGGCAGGCGGGCTCGGGGACCGTTCCTGGGCGGTCAACGGCCGGAGCTGGAGCAGGGAAAGAGCGAGAACGGTGCCGCCTGCCTGCGCTCCGGGCGGGGAGGATGATTCCACAGCCCCGGCACGCACCTGTGACTGAAACTTTGGGGGGGGGGGGTGTTGCTACAGCTGCACGCAATAACGCTAATTTGCTTTGGGCACTAATTAACACATGTTTTAATCATTACTCTTAGCTTTCCAGGTGCCCCACGCTCACCTTTGTCAAAGCGTATTGTAATAAATAAAATGCCAAGGCAACGTTTGAACTTCTAGGACAGTCATCCAAATCGCAGACTACTGGTTTTCTTTGTAATCGCACCTGGCTTTGTTTCAGCAACACTCAGGAGCACACGTTACTTAGGTTGCCCAGGCAGAAGACAGGTGTAATTAATGAAGCAACATAATGCAGTCTGCTTTATCAAAACAAGCATACCACAAGCACACGGGCTTGCCTTGCAGAGCTTCTTCATCCTTGCAGAAAGACAGATGGAAACAACAAAGGGAACAGCACAAAGGACAAACAGCCTCACTTGCTGTTTTTAAAGGCTCAGCTAGCCAAAATAACCTCTTCGGATACTGAAAGATAAGGCTAGTTCATCTCTCCCCAGCAACATGAATATCAGAAGCAGTACTGTGAAAATTCTGCAACACCCAAAAAAAAATATGCAAGTGTCTGTTCATCACCTGCAGAAGTGCTAAGTAGCACGATACACAACAGTTAACAACAGAGGGGAAAATTAAGGCTTTTCCAAGTTGCTTTTAATTTCAACTTAAGAAAACATACTAATCTTTCCAGAAATATTGACAACTAATGCTGAACATTCAAAGTGGTTCCAGTAGCATGGACATAGGCAGGTAGTATTTCCTTCTGTCCATCGGGAATGTATCTTTTATTTTGGGTAACACACGCACACTCCACTCAGGAAAAACTTTCTCTCCATGTTCTGTAGATCTCTCTACAGAGAAATGGATCACAGCTTGGGAGGCTGACTTCATGCGAAGCAGTGCCAGTGCTCATAATCTCAAAACACATAGACGCACCCTCTCTGAGGCACCCAAGACCCATGTCCCTCAGCCTCTCTTCTCACAGGAACAGGTTATTGGCCCAGAAACACTCAGAAAACAGCTGGTGGTAAAATGGATTCGAGAGTCAGGCATGGAAGCAACAGCCTTCTTTCCAGTTGTCCTCCTTCACAACAGCCTAAAGCTTCTGTATCCATCTTTGTCCTGCCTAAGGAATTTCTGGCCCACAAAGATGAGCACATGCTCTCATTCCTGTCATTAAAGCAATCTCTTAAGATTAAATGGAAGCAAAATCCTTTAAGAATACTGCTGTTATTTCAGACAATTATATCTGAATTAGTGCAAGGAATGGTCTAATGGAACAGTCAACATAATTAAATCCTCTTTAAACCAAGCAGCTCAAAGAGCCTATTTTGTTGTTAAAGTTTACAAAACCAGATGCTCATAGTAGGCTCTTCTGTGTTTCAAAGCCCAAGCACCAGAAAAGTACAACAGGCGGTTTTTCTAAAGCCATTATTTTAATCAATTGACACTTAAAAGGATGTATCCATCTTGCTACTCCGTAGACCAACGGTTAAATGCATTAAAGGGAGGAGAGGCATACTTGAATCCTTAGTTGAAGACTCCTTGCTGCAGAAAACAATTCCCCCAGCAGACTAACCATTTCCTGCATTAGTATTGAAAAAATATAGAAGAAAATATTTCAGTAAAGATTTCTACTTAGTAACAATATATAATTCTATTGCACCAGAAAAAAGACCAGAATAAACAGTGCTGATGTTTGAAATGCTCACAGCATAGACATGTTTCACTTTAACATGTAGTTTTACAACTGCAGCACAAAATCTATTACTTCCCCATCACTTTATGTTTGATGAAGTACACTTCATGTACTACTTGCAGCTTTGAAAAAGCTATTTAAAATATTAAAGGGGACTTTAATCTCCATTTTATTCATTTCTTCTTTAAGGGAAAAAAACAGGTTTCGCTAACTGAAAACTTTAAACCGTTAAAAAATAGTTTACAAAATTTGAGGACTGACTGACTTTACTAAGGTAGGAAAAAGGGCTAACTAGCAACCAGTCGAAGAATTTGGTTCCGTAAGTACGTGCACAGCTGGTTCATCAAGTCTCTGTTCTGTCCTTCAACCCAGTGCATTTCTACTAATACATCATTTCCTTCTTTCTTCACATTCATTAAACACTTAAAGAGAAAACATCTACTAGTTTCTTTCGGACTTTGTTCTTTTTCAACTGTCAGACTGCTAGCTTCCTCTGGAGGGCAAGGTTCCTCCTTTGCATTACTGGAACCTTTGCCAAGTGACATTTCTCCCCGCTTCACTTCTGTCTCCTCCTCCTTCACATGTTCACAGTGTTCTTCTTTGGTGGCAGATTCTTCCGTTAGCTCGTCACTTGCGGCCAAGTGAACATCCTCCTCAGGTGCCACAAACCCTGTTTCAGAGTCTTCAGTCTTGGGGTTTTCACAGTCCGAGTTGTTGCTCATGCTCTTCTGGCTGTTTTTTTCCTCTTCCATTGCTTGCAGAGCATCTTCAGAAGCCCGAGGAAGTTCTCGTAACTGCCTTATTCTCTCTCGTTTCTTTCTCCTCAAATGAATCCAGGAGTTTTCAATGGCAGTCACAAACAGGCTAACTTCATCCTTGCCACAGGGAACACGTTTATGCTGAACCTATTGCAGAAAACAGCAGAACTTCATATTATCCTCTCACACTTATGCTTTCAAGTAGGACGTTGTTTTAATGTGTAAGACTTAATACTGTACCTTCAGATCAGTGAGAATCTTCTCTACCCAGGCTCTAACCACAGCAATAGCTTCTACAGCATCCCAGCCCAGAGCTGCAGCTTTGATGGATAACTCTTTGACTGTAGAAGCCAAAACCATAAATGTAATTGGTTTTCGGGGTTTTTCTAATTTTCTTCTTTTAGAGGGAGGTGACTAGAAGAAAGAAAAAAAAAATTACAAAGCTATGCAGTATTAGTGGGATGACTTTTGTACTCAGTAGACATGGGGATTAAGAGTATAATGTAAGCCACTAAACAGTTATTGACAGGGCTTGAGTTTCACTTCACTCCAGAGAGTTTTAAGTTGAAAACAGCTAACAGGATCATGTACTTTATGCTAGCCTGATGGACAGAAGGAGTTTTTCAGACCTTAGGCAAAAAGCTTCATTGTTTCCTTCAAACCACTAGTTATCTGTGAGCTGAGAAAGTGCGGCTGCTCTTGGGAACAGAGGTCAAGGGTTAATATCCACATTTTGATCCAAGTTCACTGAAGGTTTACTTGCATCTTCTATAAGGTTGGTTATTGTCTATGCTTATCTTACAGTACATGTACCTCTGGATCCAAAAAAGCAGCTGGCTTACATTAGTTATGGTGAACAAGCTTTACTTACATTCATGCAGGCAAGTCTAAGCTAGACATGTTCGTATCTACTTGGTAACAGAATCTGTAACAGTAAATTAAACCCAAGTTCTCAGAGGGAAGCTGAAAGTTCAAATCTAGCCCCAAAATTAGCATATTTTTAATACTACTAAATTGCTATCTGAAGTATATTACAAATTACCCTTGCTTACACTGAAACCCATAGGAAGTTCCTACACAGGCTTCTTTTTTCTTCCCTAAACATAGGTCATTCATGAATCACATGTAACAACTGCTAACAGACTGGTAGCTAGTTAAGAAATCCTACTGTCCATACAGCCCAGCACAGCCAGTGTCCCAGTCTGAAGGAGAACAGTTTGTTCCACAGCAGCTATAGCTCATTAGGCCCTTCCTCAAATAAGAAGCATAGACAATCACAAGCAAAGCCGAATTAAGCTACTTACAGGTACTTGTACATCATCATAGAAACTCCACGCCAGTGCCCATCTCATGGTGCGTCCTTGACAGAATTCAGTATGAGTAACTTTAGGAACCTATGCAAAGAAGCAATATAAAACTTCATTTCATATTAATAAAAAACACTGGTTTACTGCACACATTTTCAAATTTAAAAAAATTACAAAGTTAGCATAGAGTTATTTCTCATAACAGAAAAGGAGATTCTTTCTAACATGGCTCATGGATGTCAGTGCCACTTGAAACTGGTCAGTGCCAAGCCTGGCACCCGTGCCCAGGATTTCCCATCTCTGCCCTGCCATATTCTCTGCCCTTTCAGAGCTTCAAGTTCAGCAAGACACAACATGACCCTTTTTGTGCAGCAATCCAGCACACCCATAGCACACATCTGCATTCTGATTCTGCAAAAAGCACATTCTCCTTGTTCAGAACCTGCTCCTGTTGCGCTTTGTAATGCTGAACCCATTGCTGTAGCAAAGGAACACAGAAGAAAGGCAACGAAGGGCTGGGAAGCCAAGCCACTCACCTGTCTGCAGATGGCAGAAATGTGTCCAGAAACAATTCACTATCTTTGCCCCCAAAAAGCAAGTCTGGACTTACACTGCCTTTAAATAAACTCGGATCCAATGCTAGTGTTAACTAGTCTTTCCACACATGGATGCTGTAGCCATTTATGTATGGTATGGAGAATGTGCTAAATACTACCAAGGATAAATATCAACCATCCCACCTCACTGAATTATCAGCTCTAGAGCATAAGCCCCAGGTCTGCACAGAAAAAAAACATAGCACTGTACCAGCTACTAGGAAGACAGTTAACTCTATCCCAGCTGGAACCAGGACAACTCTACAGAAACTCACCCCCTGGATTCGAAGTTCCTCTTTCAATGGTGCTAAGCTGCATTTCTTCCCCAACATGCAACTGTACCATCTGCAAATAGTACATTAACAAAGTGTTTTACAAACGCAGATCAACTGAAAATGGCAACTGTCAGAAAGAACTACTTGGATCAGAAACCTGGAGAATAGATTTAAAAACAAAACAACAACAAAATAATCACACTCTTAACCAGAGACTAGGACATAGTGCAACATGAATGGGAACAGAAGACACAGTGGACAGGGGAATCTTTTCAAGTTTATAGGAAATACAGTAAGTCTATTATTGAAACAGTGCCTCAACAAGCAAGAATCCTGTTTCAAAGACTGACTTTAGTTATGTGGGAGATATTACCCTTTACAATAATTTGTTTCAATTTCTCCACTTTTTTTGGAGAATGAATCAGAATAAAAAGGAATATTCAACTATTGACAAGCATTTGTGCCTCAGAAGCAGAAGTGTGCCTGCTGACTACTTCTGCTCACTCTTAACTCATTATCCAGGTTTCCATCACCTAACCCATGTTTCATGGGGACACAAACAGGGCAAAAAAAAGGAAAGAAATTTATTTTCCCACTTCTGGTGGAGCTTATCCTTCCGCTCAGCTCCACATCTTCAATATCTCCAAACACTACACCTTTGTTCTTCATCTAAATTACTGTTGGACCTCTACAACCCTCTCGTCCGTACTTTTTTGGTGACTGGATCCAAAAAGTTTAGTCATAAATATAACGTAGTAAAGAATGAAAATTGGAGTTCCCGGTTATCAAGGGACAGTTTCCTCAAGACTATGCATCTAACTTGAAGGAAAGCAGTTTAAATTTCTCACAAACACAAATTAAATACACTGTAAACAGAACAAAAAAAAAAAAGATCAGTGGTATTAAGGGACAATTATTTAAAATTACTTCCTGCATAATGCAATATACAGAATTTCATGTAGCAATACTTAAATTAAACCCCAAAATTTCTAGCAAAACTTACAACACACATCTTTCCCAAAATTATAAAATACTGAACTTGCAACTCCTAGCTGAAGTGAGGATGGGGGTAAATAAACAAAATAATCTCCTGGCCCAAGGGAGTCTCTATCTACTAACAGTTTATTGCTCGCGCCCTTTGGTAGAGTTGCCAAACCTTATCTCTAACAAAATAGGAAACAGTATTTTAAGTAAACTGTTCTTTCTTTAACAGATTCTCCAAGGTAGTTTATTCAAAACCACGAACCGAACCATCCCTACCATCCAAACACACAGTGCTTATTTTTCCTAACAGGATATGCAGTTAGCACGCGAGTATGTTCTATGCCCTGCACTATCAATTTGTCAGATCAAGAGATACCCTCTTCTTTGCTAGAGGGATGGTGTTGCCAAGAGGGGCAATACAGGAACGATGCCTTTCTCATCATTCCACACCACCTTTTCAAGGCAAAGACTGCTTGCCTTGAGAGTAACATCAGTCAGTTCTCTACTACATTTGCCACTCCTTCCAGCATTGTCAAAAAGCAACTTATCAAAAGCAAGTTTCCCCTGGATGTACACACACCAGATGGAACTAGAAACCATGTTGCTATTGCATTTCCAGAAGTCATCACAGATGCATCCCCTGCCCCCACCTTACAGGGCCAATTAAGTCCTCAGTTGTATACATGTGCTTTCCAGATCACAGTATTTTACACAGTGCACCACATGCTCCTGTGGAAATCACACTGGTGGAAAAAAAACACTACGTATGAGAAAGAGCACGTACAAAGCATAAAAACAACCAGCTATACATGAAAGAACATTTTATATATATATATATATATATATATATGTTACACTATCACTTCCTTTCTGACCTGCCTCCCCTCACCCATTGTTATCACTGACTAAACTCAGAAGAACTGTTTCAGTTTATATTTAGTTTTGAAAAATCACTACATTTTAGACACGCATAAGAGCATACACACCTAAAAGCTTGTCTACATCAACTAGCCTAAAATAACATTCTACCTACAAACTTTGACAGGATCAGCAATCATTTCCCACTGTCCTTGCTGGCACAAATAAGATTGCTAAAAATTCTCATGAGTTTAATTCTTCTGGCTTGTAACCACTTCTGAACATCAAAACCTCTATTTTATCACTCTGCCATACTATCCCCTTTTGATATTTTGTAAGATTTAGTGGGTGACAGAGAAAGAAAGGACATTAAAAAAAAAAACAACACCCCCCATTTCAAGATTTGCAAAACATTTCCAACCTCTGCAAACCTTCTCAACCTTTTTTTCCTTCAAAGCACTACAAGACAGAAAAAAGCACTTCTAACAGAGCCAAATGCAGTCTTACTTTGTCTTGTTTTTCCAAAAACTAAATATATTTTTCATTTTTTCAGGCCCATTATTAGAAAACAAACATTCTAAAGAAAAATTTTGGTATTACATAGACAAAGATTCTAATGCAATGGTCTGCCTAGAAGGGTCTAAAAAAACAAAACCAAAACACTTCTTGAATATATAAAACACAGGCTGTATTTCCTTTGCTTAGGAGACTGATGAAGCCGTGGTAACACATTAAGTTTTGGCAGCTGTATTTTAGAGGGATATTAAAAAAAAAAAAACCAAACCAAAAACTGAAGGAATCTTCCAGAAGAGCTAGAGGAATAACATATAACACTGAGGGAGAGAAAGTCTGATAGTCAAAAAACTGAAGATGTACCATCTGTTCAAAAGAAGGTCTCACTATGGTTTTTATTGCGGCTTATGTTCACCCAAGATAGCATTCAGTACAACAGTGCCCTTTAGTAGGCAAAGCTGCAAGTTACCAAAATTCAGCCAGGAAAAGATAGAAACTTTTAGGTAATGAATAGATAACTAGGCAATGTCATAAATCCTTCCCCACCCCAGAAGCCCTGAAGACTCAACCTTGACTGTCTTTAGCAAGTACGCGTGCTAATTTAGCTGCAAGCTACAAGTGTCACTGTTACTGGCTTTTTTTGCCTTCTGCCTTTAAATACCTCAAACGATGAGGTGTAATTGATGCTCAAGAACAACTAATTTCACATAAACTGAGACTAATCACTGATGTGTATGTATCATTAAACAAACCAAACAGTTATCACTGGACCACAGCTACATTCCTTACTTAAAATATCACTTTTGTGTGATTTCTGCCAAAGCATCAGGCAAAAGGTGTGGGTTTTTTAACTGCAACAAAGCACTTACCTTAACCTCTTTTTAAGTTGTAGACTGTCATGAATAATTCTTTTGACAAATTCTAGTTCTCCGCCCTCAGCCATGATTTCTGTGATCCCTCCTGTATTTACAGAGCTGGGAGGTGGACGCCGTGGATTCCGAGAATTTACTCCCTGGATTAAAAAAGAGCATTTGAGATGAACATTTAATATGTTAGGCCGCTTTGTACACTGCGTCCTGCCTCAGTCTTTAGTGGGTAGCAAGTGTCACCACCTATAGTTATCCTCCCCTCATCAGAACCACGGATAATAGACAAAGATACATTCAAAACAAGCATAACAGTGAATACCCTACAATCTCAAACCTAGGTAAGTTACTTGTCACACAACGGTATCCTCCTAATATGAAATACAAGGTAAGACATGCTGGTTACATGCGTCTACACAATTATAATCTATAGTGTTTAATTTAATTTCAACGCTTAGATCTTTTTTCCACTGCCCTATATTATAGAGTTAAGTTTCTGACTATATTCAGTGGGTATCGCCAAGAACTGTTGCGAGCTACACGATATTGCCTAAATCACTACGGAAATGAAAAATACAGACAGGCACAATGCCAGAAACCAATTCCTCTGTACCACTGTTATGCAACGGGCACTTGATTTCAGATTTACTAGCTGTCTACTTTCCAAACTAATTCTCTAAGCCAGTAAGAACTTGTGAAAAAATTCTACAGGTCATGCTCCACTTTAGGAAGGGTAACAGTTAAGTTTTTCAAAACTCCTTTGGGACAGTGGGTGGGGACAGAGAAGGCTTAAATGCTGTTTCATAATGATTTGGGACTTCCCATTCTACCTTTCCCAAGGGAACTGGTTAAATTATTGCTCCCCTCCCACTCACTGAACACTGAAGTACATACATTTAGTTTGTTAGCTTACCTTCGCTTCCAACTGGTTGGCAAAAAAGGGGGGGTTGCACATGCAGAAATCATAAACAATCTCAGATTCTTCTTTCAGTGCATCCATTAGAAGAGTCTTCTGTGGTACCTTCACCACTAACACAAAACAGGAATTTGGTCAATAAGGAACTTTGTATTTTATCTGGCATGCCATTTACATTTCAGTGTTTCCTGAAACAATATATTGTATAAAAACTACACTTTCTAAACAGTATTTTCTACAAAAAAATGTAACAAATATCAGCATGCAAATAAAGACTTCAGGTTAAGGATTAGCATACAAACAGCTTGTGTGTTTATACACAGTAGTAAAATTACATGCGTCTGTTTAAAACAATAGTAACTGCTTGAATTATACTGAGTTCTCTGATGCAACTACAAATTCCCTTTAAGCCCTTTCAAAAATTAATATAAGTGTCAATTAATCACCCCATAGGCTCCTCAGAGATAAAATAAATCCCAGTCTAAACAGCTTTTCTAAGATAGATAATTCTAGAATTGTACTCAAAGAAATGTACTGTTTGGTCTTCCTAGAGTGTAAAGCTAAGAAATAGAGAGACTAAGGTAAAGCTGTCTTCACTGAAGTTACACAGCACCAAGATCAGCTTCAAATCTAATCTTATAATAAACCAGAATTACTGTGTTAGTAATACTATGCATCCTGCACAGGAACTGTGGTCTTACACAACAGAAGAATCACAACAAGAGAAAAAGATTAGAGTTTCCTGTCTGGACAAATCTTCTGCTTACTTGGGTCCACCAACTTATTATTACCCATCACAAGGATGAAGGCAAATATCCCACATAGATCTCCACTGTCTTTCCCCAAAGGCTATATAATTCCCTTGGAAATTGTGGTCAAGTCCTGCCACACATCTTCTGAAGACCACAGGAACTCCAGCCCAAGGAGCAGGAATTTAAATATGGATGAAGTCCAGTTAAAGCATGTATAAAGATTATTACAAGCAGGACTTCTTGCAGACTTTACCAGTCCTGCAACTCACGGAAAACGCACATAGAACAAAGACATTTAGAATGGAGGCAGAAGGCATGCCTCTCTTCCTAACATTTACTACTACAGTTTATCACCACCTTAAGAATACAAAATTGTTAGGATAGCAGGCAATTACCAAAGTTCAGGTTATATGTAACAAGAATAATACCTTGTTATAATAGTATGTACCATTACATACAGGGTACTGATATTTTTATTTTTTTAATTTTTTTTTTAAATACCAGCAGATAAATTCTGGCCATCATACCATTCCAGTAAAATAGATACACAACTCAGAACACCATGTAATTTCTTTTTAGTATTTACATCAATGCCCAGGTTTATCAGTTTCTGTTTTGCACATATAGAAGAGATTCCCTTTGGAAGAAAGTTATGGCAAGCAGTATTTCACTTTCAGCCAAAAAACATGGCTTTTTTTTCCTCTGGGCAAAAAGAAGCTATGATGCAATTAATAATCATCCCTGCATTACTGCTGTTTTTACTATCACTGAAATTTTTTTTCCATTGAAGTTAGAAGAACAAAGGCTATATTCTAACACGATCTCCAAATGAAGCTATTTGGGAAAAATTTCAAGACAGACTCCTAGAACACGACAAAAATTCTGTGTTGTTTTTTGGTTTTTTTAAAACAGAATTACAGGAAGATGTCTAATCTGACTCCAAAATGCCTTGCTAAACAAGTTACTAGCTGCAGTAGTACACTCAGCTCTAGCTAAACAATTCGGGTCCAGGAGTTAAAAAGTGGCAGGGTGGATCATTCCCAGGCAGCGTCTGGCTACGGGTACCACCAGTGGTAATCCCTTGCCCGTGGCTCTACCAGCAATCAGTCATTTACTCCACCTTATCACCTTTGGCACTACAGCCTCACATAAGGCATTTTCCTTTGCCAGAGGTTTTTCCAGTATAGTGAAACACCACCACAGCACTATAACTCCTGCGATGGCAGTAGTAACAGAAAACTGTCATTGTTCTCCACATCAAGTTCTGGATCTTCAAGACTGACAAGGAGCACAGACCAAGACGACAATGTTTTGGTAAAAAGGGTACTTACAAAATCCAGCAGAAGTGAAGATTTTATTTCAGAGCTGAATTACAGACCTGCTTTTTAGTGTACCGAGTTGCCGCAGAAAATTTTCCAAGGTCATCCACAGACCAAGTCTGGCATACTGCTACTACCACAGACGCTGTTAGGACCTAACTCAGAAATTAGGATGAAGGACTGTCTCTGTACAAGAGACGAATATATGGCAGTGTCATGCAAATGATCTGAGGGGAGCACGCCAGGTCTCCTAACAGCAGAAACAGCACAAACCCTAAGAAATACTTCAGCAACAGACAAAAAAATATGGAGAGAGGAAAACACCCCAGGGTGAAGTTTAACTTTCAGATTTTTGTAAGGATGAGTAGTTCTCTATCCACACATCCCATTCTAGAGAAGCTGTGACTTCTGGCTTAAGCACAAACAGACCTTAATAGACAATCTGCTTCAATAAGAACAATTGAGCATGTATCTGGCAGGAATATGGATTCTGATATGCCACTGAACATGGCAAAAATACACCACAACATTTGTATGCTACTAAATACCTTATTACATCATACCTTTTATAAGATCAGACAAGTTATTTTGTTCCACATTCTTCTTGGCATAATTGAAGCACATATCATCCACTTCTGTTGCAAGAAAATACCAGCCATTCAAAGTTGCTCCAAGTAATGGGTATATGCAAGATGCCCCTGTCCCTGCAGAAGTGAAAAGCCATGAGAAAGGCAAAACAAGTCTCTGGTGTTATACGCAGTGTGGCTGTTAACTATGTACTTTTTACAACAAAAAGAACTAACTTCAAAAAAACATTAGTTACTGATCATTTACTACTCAGTTCTTTAGTGAACTTTATTTTTTTTTCCTATATGACAGTGATTAATTTATACAGTGCAAGCCAAATATATTCTGGTTCTACTATGAAAACCCCTATCACAAATATGTTTTTCTTCTGCGTTTCTCTATTATTTACCACCAAAAAAAAAAAAAATCTGTTCCATCACACTGTCTTTCCCTAATGCCCAAAACAATGAGAGAAACAGAGGTGCCAGTTAGGATATCTAAAAAGATCACCAGACAGATAAAAACTTGTGTCCTGGTTTCAGCTGGGATAAAGTTAATTGTCTTCATAGTAGCTGGTATAGTGCTATGTTTTTGAGTTAAGTATGAGAAGAACATTGCTAACACTGATGTTTTCAGTTGTTGCTAAGTAGTGTTTATACTAAGTCAAGGATTTTTAAGCTTCTCATGCCCAGCCAGCCAGAAGGCTGGAGGGGCACAAGAAGCTGGGAGGGGACACAGCCAGGGCAGCTGACCCAAACTGGCCAAAGGGGTATTCCATACCATGTGACATCACATCTAGTATATAAACGACAACTTGGTAACAAAGAGAAATATATGCTAGCACAAAATAATTCTTTCTCGTAATTATGCAATATCTAGGTGATCAAATTACCAATGACAGTCAAATTTAGGATTAAAGGGAATGGATAGAAGAAAAGGGAATGGTATCTCACCACCACAAAACTTGAGTTCAGAGATATATCAAGAGTCTACTGTTATACTGACTTATTGAAACATAAATAACAATATCCGTCAGTACACAAAAGCATGCAGTTATTTCCAGCACTCCTGTTAACATTCCTCTTGGATGACTTACTGCTTTCCCAGAGTTGGAACATCAATGTTCACTGCCAACTCAAACTGAAGGTTTTTTCAATATTTGGAGGACTTAAAGGATCTGTCTCTTCCACCTAGCCACCTACCATGACAAAGTTCACAGAAACTGTTTTTGAAAATGCAACCTAATATCAAATACATAGAAGCTGGCTAACAAGGTTAAAAGTCATGAAAGGAAAGCAGCTGTGCACACACTACGTAATGATATAACCCTTGTATCCATCACAAATCCAGCTAAAAATGCAAGTCAGTAAGTTTCAGGAGAACAAAAATTCCATTACAAAAAAAAAAAAAAAAAAATCATGCTAGTGAACACCAAGAAAACAGTAATGAAAAAACTGGCATGGTAACTGAGACTACCGAACCCAAGCTTTGAAGACAATAACTAAAGTTTTAACATCTTAAAAACTGAAGTTTTAAGCATTAAAACACAAGTTAGAAAGGAAATTCCAGCGTGTCTCCATTTCACTATGAGTACTTCAACACAAAACAATCTTCAAAAACAAGCCTTTGAAATTGTAAAGGAAGATTCTATTGACAAAAAAATAAAAAGATGTGAACTAAATTAAAATGTATCATTGAAGATGCCTTTTAAGTAATTCACATAGAATCACCAAAAATTTGGAATCCAAACCAATTTTATTATCTGTGTCAAATATAGTTTCTTGCTCCTACAGAGCTTGCCTTTTTTTTTATTTCTAATCAACACCAAATTATGTGCATCAGTGTACATCTTATAAATTCACATCTTTACTGAATAACCATTTACTTCAATCTACTACTTAATTCAGGTATTGCCCAGATATTATCCAATAACCTGGATACTGAAATTGAGCAAGCTGCGATGCTCCTAGGCTCATATCAGTATCATCCATCTGTGGATATTCAGTCCAGTTTAAAAAAAATATTTTGTTTTCAACAACATACAGGAAATCTTTGACCATCTACAACCAAAAGACAGCTTTGCTACATCTGTCTCAGTTTCTAATTAAGCTGTTTTTTGGGTTTTTTGACAATATAGCTCATAAAAATAGCTGCATTGAAAAAAATACCAACAAAAAAAAGAACAAAGTTTAAAAAAGACAGATCATTGATCTGTCAAATACATCTGAAAATACAGAAATTTTATTAAAAGGAACACTAGAAAATATTGTTATGCAACTCACAAACTCTCTTGCGCAAAATTAGCAGATTACTAACATAATTCACTAGTTAGAAGCCTAAGAAGAAATGCCATTTTTTTTTTAAATTCCTGTAGAATGACATTTTTGCCTGCGTTACTAGCAGCATAATTTTTGTATACCACACAGAGCTGCACTCAAGAGAGTTCAAGGCCACGCAAAGCCAAACAATTGCCCGCTATGGCCGTTCTTGTGTTTGTGCAGAGAAACCCGACCCATCAAGAAGCCGAACGAAATACCAGTGGAGACAGATTGCCCGTTTCACCGTGGCGAGCCCGGTTCAGATTTTTGCCTCTCAGACTTCCCGTTTCTCCACGGGCGCGTAACAGGTTTTATCGGCTAGTTTCATTGACGGTAAACAGCGAATTCAACATTTCGTTTTCCCAGGTACCTATGTCAATGCCTCGCCTGAGGACTTGCTTGTCAGCATCCTGGTGACCAATGAGATCCTCCACCCAGTGGATGTAGTTCAGCCTCAAGGGAACGGTAGGAATCAGCCTTTCCACGGGGATGTCAATCGTAAGCCCAAAATCCTCCTTCAGGAGCGTACAGGTCAGAGCTCTCACCGCCTCGGGGTCCTTGAAATTCAGGCTGAAGAGGTACAAGCAGCGGTTACGGGGGCCAGCGCCCTCTCCCTCGCCACCCCCCCCGGGACGGCCACGGCCCTCGGGAGCCGCTCCACAGCCCCAGGACCCGGCCCGGCCCGGCCCTCCCGCCGACGGGCCCTACCTCACCCTGCCGGTGAGGGTGGTCTGTACGTGCTGCTGGAACTCGGGGTACTTGCCGGCCAGGTAAGCGAAGTCGGGAGGCTTGTCCTTGTACCGGTTGCGAGCGTGCATGGACTTGTTGAGGGCCATGGCAGAGGGGAACCGCCGGGGGAGCGCGGAGCGGGTTCGCCGCCCTCCCCGCCGACCGACCGACCGGCTCCCGGCGAGCACCGCGGCGCCTTGGGGCGTACCAAAGTGCGGCAGGCGCGGGGGGGGGCAAGCGGGTGTCAGACCGCTCAAACCATCGCCCAGAGCGGAGAGGGGGGGGGGGGGGAGCGGCTGCTGCCGTGGGAGTCGGGCGACTAGAGATTTATATTTTAAAATATAAATGTTTTAAATACGGGCGTCATCGCCTCCGAGTTAGAGACTGAATGAGTCATCAAGAGCCCAAAAATAAATAAAAAATTTTAAAAAGCCTCAAACCTGCAGCTCCAAGGTCGGTCTTTCTGGCGACCGCTCAGTCCAGGCTCAGACTCTGCCGGACGAGGAGTCTCTGCTTTTACCGTCACCGGCCCGGGTCACCTTCCTCACCGCGACGAGACCTTCAACGTGCTCTGAAACGCCTCGTAGTCACGGATTTCTGTGTAATTGATGCGGTGCATGAAGTCACCGGTGACGGAGCAGCAGCCCGTGGCTGGCTGTTCACCTGCCTGTGGCTTCCCTTGCGGGGGGAACTTTAAAAACACCTGGATTTTAAATGAGCGATTACACAGTAAAAAAAAAAAACCAAACCACCAAACAAACACCAAACCCAATTCTTAAGTGTCACACCTGGAAAGGATTTCTGATTATTTCCCCACTTCAAGCAGTTACACATCTACAGTAATCATTATACTGCTGTGCTTCTTGAACACAAATTATGAAAGTGTATTACAATGAGTTTTGTATCATCTCCCTTGATTTAAAAAAAAAAAAATAAATCAGCCTCAGTTAAAACAGCATGTGGGCATAGCAAAACAAAGCCTCAAGCTGGGAATTACAACCGGCTTCAGCTCCTGGCTTTGCCACTGACTGTCATGAACTTCCAAGTTTCAAGTTTTCTCAGCGGTGGAGTAGGAACCATCCTTACTGCCTTAACACGGTGCTTTGGTTCCTCAGACAAAAACACACTTCTGTAAGATCAGCATTAACGTATAATCTATTCTTATTCTTTTATTTAAAGATAATTTCCTCTTTAAAAAGCCACATACAAATAAAAATGACTCATGGCATGTTGTTTAAAAATTCACCTTAACTATGCCAGCGTGCCCTTTGACTCTTGAATATCTGAGAAGACCTGCAACCGGATTTAATTTCAGTCCTACTTCCTGACCTCAGCCAGCTTCCTGTGACTTGAGGGCAGCTAAACTGTACATACAAAAGTTCATAAAACTTGACTGTTAAGAAAAATTTCATCAGACCATCAAGCCACTCATTCCTGCAGCCCACTCTTGCCACATCTGCAAGTTATTCCCCTTTCTCTGCCCCCACCCACAGAAGAGAAGCCAATATGGACAAAACCAGACCAGAGGCAGAGGTAAAAATATGAATTTTAATTCAGAGCATTTAGTGTATTTACAATAGAAAGTTTCTCTCTGGTCAAGGGACAAGAGACAAAAAAAAAATAAAAAATCCACGTTACAAATGTGTGGACAACCTGCACCTGATGCAGGCTAATTGATTTTTGCTACTTCTGCTTCACCCAGGGTACTACCTGTGGGAAAGTGATGGTGGGAGCCTGGAGACGGTACCAAATGGCTCTCATACCCAAGTAGCAATCACAGAATGCAGTCCAGGAAGTAGTGTGAAGTTATTCAACAGTTGCTAAAATACATATATGTAGATATATGTACACATACACAGTCCCATTTGCAGTTAGATCGGATTCAGCAAATTGTTCAGAGATAGACAAGCAGGTAGACACAAGCCTACCGACCTGTGTGCGAGCACAGATTTGCAGAGGCACTCACACTACCACCCTTCCGAGCACCACGCTTCTCACCCAGACACACGCACGCATTCCTTTCCCCTCTGCTCTTGGACAAACACACAGGCAGGTATTTTGTTAATGCTATCTTACATCGTTTCTAGGCACGGAAAATAAAAACTTGAGAAAAAAGCACCAACCCTCTCATCTGACTCACTGGCTCAGAATCCTTATTCCTCTTGAACCTGAGGGAAGTGGGGTTGTGGAAAGGATAACATCCTCCCGTTCTCCCTGAGCCTCCACTTCTGAATCTCCATGACTCTTTTGCCACAGCGATAACTAGTTGATACCGAAAGGGGGCAATCCTCTCCTGCTCCAGAGAAACAGGCACATCCTCCCACCGCTTCCCTTGAGTCAGATGAAGCAATCAAAGGGCTGCAATGTGAGCCAGTTCAACTGTCTGATCTTGCAGAAAAACACATCTGCAAAAACCGAGCGAGTACTTTACCATCTCAACAGCCAGCTTAACCAAGTCACCCTACAAGTTTACCCACTGCATGGTGGGTGGAGCACCTGTTTCAGCAACAACTTGTCCATAGAGCAGCTGATCTATCAAGTCACTCTGAGCTCCTGTTTTCATCTTGTTCAGAGTCCACACACCACTTCCTTTACAAGGTGCTTTCCCTCCTTGGGAAAGGAGTTGTTGCAGAGGTCTGTCATGGCTTGAAGGTGTTGAACTACATGGTGGTTGAGAAGCAAGCCTCAGCCTTCCTCCAGCATAAATCTCCTGCTGTCTCCAACAAACCCAGCTGAGGAGTGTTAGAAAGATAGGAAGGTATGGGAAAAGGAAGACAGAAAAGGAAGGGAGTTATGGTCCTCTCTTGAGAGTCATAGTAAGGGCAACCAAAGCAGAAATAGATTAAAGATGGCTGTGGAGGCTGCAAGGTTGAGGAGAGTTCTGGTTTAGCAGAGCCTCTTGAATAGCTTCGCTGCAGCCACTCAGCTCCATCTGGTTGAGAACACAGCTGATGTGCTCCACAGTTGCAGCATGGCCCATGCGCAGTTTCCACAGTCTGAGCATTTCATACTGGGCATCTCGTAAACGCCGATGCTCCATCTCAATTCGCTCTAGATCATAGTCACTCAGACCCAGACGCCTCACAAACTCTTTCCACCTAGACGGTGGTACGTGATCCACCACAGTGTAGAGAATAGCAGGATCTGTGAAAAGAGAAGAAATAAAGCATGAGAACCAGGATTCTGCAGCCTCAAGGAGAACGCAAATAATGCGGGGCTAGATGGTTCCCTGGGATCGTGCATTTCCCCCTCCTGTTCAGGTCTTCTACAGAGTAGTCACACAAACTCCTGTGATGTCCAGACTTGCTCTTAGCCCTCAAAAAGCAATGGGAATGCTTCCATATGCTCTTGTGTAAGGTTATGAGCAGAGCTGAGCATGCACGCTTAGAGTGCCACACATTCCTGCAAAAGGAATGCTCTGGGTCATCATCCCAGAGGCATTAAGACTGACAGCATGTCGCCACATATGACAATCCATTTTGCTGGTAGGGAAAAGAGACAACAGAAAGGCCTTGCATAGATAGTTAGCATGTACAGCCTTACAGGCTTTGGGCATGCTTCTGCCTTTGTACTGTGCCATGCATGAAGTATACACACAGGTCATGCACACTGGGTAAGGTCTGTCCAACATCCTCCTAGCCGTATCTCCATAATCAGGTTCTCATTTGTCTGGGGAAGGAGGGAAGGACGGGGGAGTTTCACGTACTGTCTGGAAGCTGTGTCCTCCTGGCAGGTCTGACACAGTCTGGTAGCTCATGTGAACTTTGCGGCAGAGGTGCAGGTGGTGGTGTTGCATTCACTGACAATTCCGTTTCCTTCTGGGACTCGGGAAGAAGGATGGAAATTTCACTTCTTTTTACCTCAACCTGAAAGACACATTTTCTTAGTCCTGAATCATCTGCAGCAGCACAATACACCTGTCTCCTGCAAGGAACCACTAGTTTTATATAGTAAAATTTATCCAAGATAGGTGGGGAGCAGGTGCTGACGTGTTAGTTTTTCCTATATGCCTTGCCTGAGCAGAAAGCACCAAACATTTCTTTCCAGCAGAACCCAAGGAGTTTAACTCTCTTTTGGCATCAAAAAACAGTAGTCTGGAAAAAATATTTCTTTACAAAATCAAGTAAGGCTGGGACCCAAAATCACCACCATTCTAGAAGCTCCACGTGCCACCTTTCTCATCAGCCTTCTCTGTAAGGCTGTGGAAACCCCATCTCAGCTACTGCTTGGGCCCTCTTAACTGCAGAACAGCATTGGACCTTAGAGAACACTGTGGAGCAGCACCGAGAGGCTTGTGCGGTCAAGATCTGAAGTAAAATTAGTTAAATCCTCCAAGCTTGGGGTATATAGGGAGAAAAAGGGATTAAGAACCAGCTATCTGAAAAAAATGCATCCAGAAAGAAAAAAAAAGAAAAAACCCAGGAGTTTGAAAAGCATCCACTAGAAGAGGGGAAGTAAAATGTTAATGGCTCCACCCTCTACAGGAAAAGACTTCTGAATTAAACAGCCCTATTACTCAGCTAATTTGAAAATACAAGATTAAAAACAGCCCATGGGGAAAAATGTTACTCTGGATCCCAGGCTAACATAGTTGAAAGCGGAAAGAAAGCTCTTACACCCATCATCTTGCTTACCTCAGGTACTGGCTCCTTGGTTGTCTGTGGCAAAGAAACTTTAAAGAAAAAAAAAGAAAAGAAAGCAGAAATTATTTTCACTTCCTCACATCCCAGAGAAAACAGGAAAGCAGCTATTCGCAATCCTACCCTCAACAAGGTTTTATAGCAAAATGCACATCTCCCAGCAACGAGCTCGCATGCACTTCCAGTCACAGCTACTGGCATGGATGCAGAGTTGTAAGAACTGCACCAATAAGCTTAGCTGTCAAGTTCTCATGTTCCTCTGGCCTTGCAGCAAAGCCCAGTAACAGGATCCCACTTTTCCCCTCACACATGTGTGAATACACAAACACACAGAGGATGATGTCTATCCCCATCAATATCACTGCATATGCTGCTGTACTCACCACAGGAGTAGAAAGATGACGCTATCCCATTTTCCTGGACCAGCTTCACTATTTTATTTACAACGTAGAGGACAGAAATAACTCCAAATATTGCAACGACGATGCCAAGGACAAGGCTCCCATCTAGTCAAAAGGAAGAGGGCAAATGAGCGAGTGACTGAGAAAGGAGGAGGTAAGTGCTAGAGGAAGAACAGCAAGTGAAGATGTGCAGATGGTAGGGAGAAAAAGAACAATGGTTTGAGAGAGTGGAGAAGATAACACTTTACAAAAGGCATTAACAGAACAAATGCCCACACTGAAAAGATTCCACTGTCTCTCAGTTCCCCCAGTACTCACTCAGCCCAGACGGAGTAGGTGAGGTAGTCACTGGGCTATGACACTGCAAGCATTCTTCTCCAATGCAACTGAAAGAGCGAATCAGAGAGGAAAGCACGCATGAAATGAAGCACCAGTCATTTGTGACAATTCTAAGTAACAGACAAGTCAAGATGAGCCTGCAAAGCACAGCAATGCAGTGTGGCTAGTGACTTCGGGTTCTTAAGTGGGCTGACGCCTACATGGAGAAGACTGAGGGTGGCAGAGGGGAAGACTCAATTGCCCTAGAAAGGCAGAATTTTGTAAGTTTATGTCAAGATGGACAGAGCCCTGAGAAAAAAATTTCCTCCCCCTGTGGGGCTTGTGTCTGCTGTGTCTCCTACTCAGTGGAGGGGCATACAGAGAAAAAAAGCTCACCTGTTGCAAGGCTTGCAAACATTACTAAGCGTCAGGAAGAATCGAGGCTTACACCTGCAAATGGTGTCTCTGTTCTTTGAGCCTGTAAAGAAAAGAAGAAACTGTTGCCATAAACCGGACAGAGAAGAAAACAAAAGGAGAAAAATCTACTGCGAGATGGGTGGGAGATTATCCCTCTTTGAGCCTGGAGAACTGCTACTGAAGAAGAGAAAAGGATTCAGTCCACGTTTGAGGACAGGGTTGAGGGAGGATAAAAATAATAAAAAATAAGGGTACCACTGTCCTGGTATGTGAGGGACCTCTGTAGAGGCTTGGAGAGGGACTAAAATTACAGTGCAGCTGAAATTGGTCTAATGGATAACGACAGTTCCAGTGCAAAAGCAGGAAAAGTCACTCAAGTTCAAGCACGAGAGGAAGGGGAAATCACATTAGTCAGGCAAAGATGAGGGAGAAGTGGTCCCTGAGCAGCTGGGACTGGTGAGGAAGTCAGTTCAAGGCAGGGAGAAATCACTTCAAGACATGGGACAAACATCCACTCTTATGATCTGCTATGCTGTGAGTGGAAGGGGTAAGAAATGAAAGAGCTATTGCTTCTAAGCAAGTCAACAGTATGGAGACTGAGTAAAACAGGTGTGGGGAGGAGCAGACAAGAATAGTGATGGAAGGACATAAAGTTGCATGAGGGGAGGGAAATAGGTACTAGAACAAGCAGCGTGCATTCTGCGGCAAATGAGGGAGAGGACCAAAACAGTTCAATGTCAGCCAAGAGGGAAGAAAATTGCTCAAGGGCAGTGTACGATGATGACCCTTGAGGATAGGTGTAAGCACAGAAACTGTGACAGAAAAAGATTACCAAGCACCAGAGGGAAAGCATTCACCATCAAGACAGCAAACCTCACACTAGGCAGGGTAGGAGAAAGGAAAGGGACCAGGAGAAGCAGAATTTGCAAAGAAGAGGGGATAGCTTTAGAACAACAAGGTAAGGATTATTTAAGGGACATGAATAGAATTAGCCTACAGCACGAAGCAGAGGGCGGCAAGCAGTATTTGGTTAAAATCTCCGATTCCTGACTGGAGATGAGGCAGCTTGGGACAACTAACATGGGTACTTCTCCCAAACACCTGCACCATCCCCAGGTCCCACCCAATGCCACTGGGTACAGTTCAGCATTACCTGAGCAGCTCTTTACTTTAAAACACTGCACAGTACACTGTGGTGGTTCAGCAACTGACTGACAAATAGTTCAGCTGGGCACTGGAACCAGCAGTATTTTCAGCCATTGTACTCAAAGTACTTCCAGCAGTTGGTGAGGGAAATGCAACGAGCATCAGGAGAAATATCCACACAAAGACAAAAAAAGAAGGTAAGGGGGAAACCTGCTCTAGAGCATAAAGAACTTGCTTCGGTACACGCAAGGCAGAGGTACCAAAGTTAAGTAGAAAATACCTCCTCACAACAGCCAAAACCGCGAAACCATTCAAGGGCAAAAGGAAGGTAGAAACTGTGAGAGAAAACAGGGATTTTTGCCAAGGCAGGCAAAAAATGGCAGCCTTTCTGGGGAAAGGGGGCAGGCAAAACCAAGAGCTGTTCCAAAACTACAATCACTTCAGGGCAAGGCGCTGCAGTGTGTCAGAAAGTGAACAGAGGGCTGTTATTGTCTACCCTAGTACGGTATGTCCATATCCATGCCATACTCACAGTTGGCAATAATCCCATTGACACACAAGCTGCAGTTCCTACACTGGAAGAGATCGGACAGGCCAATCTGATATTGATTCTTCCGACAGCCACATACGGTATCTTGCTTTGGGCTGCAAGGGGTCTCTACTATCTGGTGGAATTCTGAGGGGAAAAAAAAAAAAAGAAAAAAAAAAAAAAGAGAAGCAATTATTCCAACCTCTTCCCTTGCCTGCAGCTCAGGGCACTGTTATGATGACACGTACCGTTACCCCCTAATCTTCCCAGAGAAAGGCCCAAAAGGCCTGCGAACTGTGTCTCAGACTGTAGTAATTTAGTAACTCTTATTCCTGCTGTCCCCAACCCTTTCCCATACACTGTCCCTCTGCCCATTCAATGGCTTACTTTTCCAAGCTTCCTCACTCAACTTACCATCCCCTCCAGCCCCCCACCCACAACTACCACCAATTTTCCTCAAGTCCTATAGATAACTCACCTGTACGGCAACGTGTACACTGGAAGCATTTAGACATGGTGTTATCAACAGCTGTGAATGTGCCATTAGCACACGGAAGACAGACAGGTGCCTGGTCAGGCCGATCACAGTCTTTTGCCTTGTAGGTACCTGCAAGAAAATCACTTAACAGAGCTCTGACAGGAAAGCAAATGTGTTGTCTTAAGGAGGATGGGAGTCACTGATTCCTCAGAGAAACTCTGGAGGTGGTTGTGTAAGGACTGAGGATGCTTCCTCTCACCAGCATGAAGGACAGTGACAGCGACAGCCCAAAAGAAGAGACAAGGAATAAGAATTCATCTGGGCTGTGATAGCTACCAAAGAAAGGGAGCACTGATGCAGCTGGAGGACAGAGACAGTTTCAGAGTGCAGGACAGGGAAATACCTCTAAGGTGAAGGTCACTATTACTGTACTTATTGTACATACCTGCATGGCACCTCATGCAGCAGTGGGTCTCTCTGGGATGTAGGTATTGTCCTAGCTGACACTGCACCAGCCTCTTCTCTCTCCTCAAGGAATTAGAGTGGTCTCTTCCATCCAAAGCTACGCGATGGACTTGCAGTGTATACGGCACTGGAACAATTTCTACAGATTCCTTCATGAACATGCAGACGAATGTTAGGATAACCTGCAAATAGAGGGAAAGGGAGAGAGAGGGAAAGAAAGAGGGAGAGAAACGAGGTGAGATAACATCATATCCCCTGGCAGACTGTACAGCTGACTTCAGCACTTACAATTAAATTTTATTATAACAGTGAGTTCAATTGACTTGACCAATTCTGGTATTAGGACCTTCCAATGACAAGAGTGTGTGGGGAGATTATTTATTAAAAAACCTCCTGACATACGCACACCTGTCATCTGTGTTATTAATATGCCATACAATGGTCTCTATGGCAAACTGGCTGTACATAAAGCGAATACTTCTTGTGATGTGCAATTTATAGATGGAATGCCTTGAAAATGCTGCAGCTTGCAAGAAAGTTACTCAAGAGCAAAGGAACGTTTCTATTAAGGAAGGCAGTAAGACTCCCCATCTAGAAGAAGTTCCAGAGAGAAGAATGCATCCAGTACTTGCACTTCTAAAGAAATAAACCAGATGGGAAGTTTGGAATAAGAAGGCAGAGGAGGATCTCACTGATGCAAAGTACAGAAAAGCTTCCAAAACTCCTCCTGAGCAAGCCAGCCCTACAAACGTGGGAAAGTTTGGTTTTCAACTTCTCCCCGTTAAATGTACATTCTTCCTTTTAAACTGCAGCTGTTAACACTCAGTCTGAACAGCCTGCCACAAAAATGTGCATTTATTTCTTTAATTCCTGTAAGAATTACTTGCTAATTTTCATTTTGAAGATCACTCTTGTCAAGAACTTTAATGGAAATACTAAGACTGGCATGACTGCAGCATGACTGTAAGAGAACGTGAGTGTGTGTACACACACAAGTACACACACGGGAAGGAACAGCAGAACAAAGGGTTAAGAGAACAGCCTGTACCAGTAACGAAGGACACCATTCCCTGGACATTATTTTCAGGACACTATTCCCAGCAGCAAAATTGAGAAATGTGCTGTTTATGTCATGGCCAAAAGGTCTACACTGTGGTAAGAAACAGCATAAATGACTCATCAGCAAAAGACCCTGCACCAGGAGGATAGTAACAAGAAGGTTGCAGCGTATCACAAACAAGATTCTTTTGCCTGTTGGCCCAACAGAAAAACAGACCCTAGGCATGTATTTCAAACATGCATTCAGACAAGGAAAAAACTTACAATAACAAAAAAGTTAAAAAAAAAAAAAAAAGATAAAAACCAAAACCAGGAAACAACAATTTATGGAGCTTGAAGTCAGCAAGCTTCTACTGCAAAGGCCCATCCCATACAAGTTGATGACTCCCAAAGGGTATGATGGACTTCTTCAAGACTAGTCTGTAGTGCTATGAAGAACCCCAGTGGCACGATGAAGACTTGACAGCCAGTGTCCCTTGTCACCTGCGTTGCAAACAAGCAATCCTGGCCACGCCATGTGGACATAAGTGCGTTGGTGCTTCTGAGTATGTTGCAGAGAATGTGTGCCAATGTAGCCTATGCATCTGTGATTGCGTCTATGATTGTGTGAATGCATAAAAATCAACTCTTTTTTTTTTGCAAATAAACACCACCGTGCCCCGTCCATACAATCTCACACCGAGTTTTACTACACTAACTTCCCTACATTGCAATTCTTTCCCAGCTTGCTTTTTTGAAAGTGGGAAGATGCCTAGCTGTACAGGCACAGCTTCAGAGTTCTGTTTCTTTTTGCTTTTTCAGCTAGGAGAGTTATAGCAAAAGCAAAGTAAACCAATAAGGGTAAACCACAATGCTGATACCAATTTTGTGGTTGCAAGCTTAAGAACGGATACGCAAAATGAGATGGCTTATGACAGCCCCATGCTGTCCTGTTTCTCTCAAAATTAAAGCCTTGGGGGAGAAAGGTACGTACATGAAAGTGACTTAAAACCTCAAGGATAGGATTTTGCAACTCTGACAAAGCAAAAAACCCCATTTTTCAGAGAGCTTTGTCATATAAAGACATATTCAATAGACCAGGTGCTAAAATGGTGAGCAGGAAAAAGAGAGCCACATATTTAAATAGCTATCCTTTCAGACTTAATTAGCTGACCACAGGATAAACATGAGCACTCCAACAACAATTCAGTAAGAAATAGAACTCGTTCCAGCAGCTGACAATCTTCCAAGATTGATTGCTTGCAGGAAAAAAAGTAAAAGATCATTCACACAGATGGTCTGACAGCAACAATAAAAAATCTTGATTCTCTACCCAATGATTAATTCCCCTGACACAGGAATATATACAGCCAGCCTGTAAGTCAGACAAGTCAGCAACAGGAACAACAGAGGAAAACTTCAAAGATCAAGCCAAAAACACATAGAAGATTGGTCAGATACACCTTCAAAACCAAAACAAAACAGGAAAGGTGTTTTCAATTTTTCAGATTAAGTGAAAGCATTGTCTATAAGTGTAACCAAGCCAGAGTTAACACATCATTATTAATCAAAATCTGAGGGACTCATAGACCACAAGTGACTCACAAACCAATGACTCGGCCTTCCAGAAAGATCATTCACATGGCAGAAAAAAAAAAAAAAACAAACCACCACCACCATCTTAAGCAGCTCCCTAAGGAATTCAGCAGTATACAGCTGAATACCAATAACAGACTTCATATAATTCAAGAAATACATGAAATTAGAACAGAATAGACTATTTCAGTTGGGAGGGACCTACAACGATCATCTAATCCAACTGCCTGACCACTTCAGGACTGACCAAGAGTTAAAGCGTGTTGTTAAGAGCATTGTCCAAATGCCTCCCAAACACTGACAGGCTCGGGGCATCGACCACCTCTCCAGGAAGCCTATTCCAGTGTCTGACCACCCTCTCGGTACAGAAATGCTTCCTGATGTCCAGTCCAAACCTCCCCCGGCGCAGCTTTGAACCATTCCCACGAGTCCTACCCCTGGATCCCAGGCAGAAGAGCTCGGCACCTCCCTCTCCACTCCCCCTCCCCGGGAAGCTGTAGAGTGCCATGAGGTCACCCCTCAGCCTCCTCTCCTCCAAACTCGACAAGCCCAGAGTCCTCAGCCGCTCCTCAGAGGACATGCCTTCCAGCCCTCTCACCAGCTTTGTTGCCTTCCTCTGGACGCATTCAAGGACCTTCACGTCCTTCTTAAACTGCGCGGCCCAGAACGGCACTGAGGCCGCACCAACGCCGCATACAGCGGGATCGTCCCCTCTGGAGCGGCTGGTCGGGCTGTGGTTGATGCCCCCCAGGGTGCAGGTTGCCCTTTTGGCTCCCAGGGCACACGCTGCTGGCTCGCATTGAGCCTGCTGTCGACCAGCAACCCCCCCAGATCCCTTTCTGAAGAGCTGCTCTCCAGCCACTCCTCTCCCAATTTACACTTGTGCCTGGCGTTACACCGTCCCAGGTGCAGAATCCGGCATTTGGACTTGTTAAATTTCATTCCGTTAATGATAGCCCAATGCTGCAATCTATCTAGATCCCTCTGCGAGGCCTCTTGTCCCTCCAGAGAGTCAACAGCATCTCCCAGTTTGGTATCATCAGCAAACTTGCTAATGGTGCATTCAACTCCTGCATCCAGATCGGTGATAAATACATTGAACAGAACTGGCCCCAGAATTGAACCCTGAGGAACACTGCTAGTGACAGGTCACCAGCCAGATGTAACTCCATTTACCAAGCACTGAAGCCTCAAGTCATTGATAACAGCTCACCAAGGCAAAGTTTAGAGGTCCTCTACAACTGAAATAAGGTGATTTTCCATTGTTAGATTTACAACATGCTCTGATTCTACTCGCCAGGAGAAAGAACGAGTACCTACTAACCAATGCAGCATAGAAAACTGGACAGTATGTATTACCTAAGACAAATGATAATTCAAACCACCAAACCACACCATGCACACTGGTGATTCATGTTTTTAGTGAGTGGGGACTGCCCAGGAGAAAAAAAAAAAAAGCATCAGCAGAAACTCTAGGTTTTACTTCTAAAGCTGCTACAGAAAGAAACAAAATATGGCATATGAAAACTAGAAGGCTGCTTCGTTAAATCATTCCACCCCTCTGGGTAACAGCTATGTGGCCCGCACATTCTCCTCACATGTGATGCAATCCTAGCTCCTTCTCATGTCTCATGCCAGCACTTACTGCCTGACAGCTACAGTGAAAAAAAAATACCACTGCACAAGCTCAAGAGTTCTTCTATGCAAAGTTTTAGCAGCTAAGACAGGAGTTAGGAGCCTCTGCACCATCTTCAACCTCAAATACTCTTGAATTACTGCCACCACTACAGTTGCTGCTGCTTCTGCCTCAACAGACCATGCACAGAGAACTGCAAGTAAGGCAACATCTCTAAAGAGTAAAGCAAAGAAAGAAAGGAACAGCAAAGATAAAAGTGAAGAACGCAGCAAGAGTCACGAAAGATGGGGGTGGAGGTGATGGAAATAAGAAGGGACATTTGAGACCAGTGTTCTCAGACCAAGGAGAAAAAAAGGCACAGTATCAGAAACAGAGGGACAGCGCAAGGAAGCGCAGCATATCAGGGTTACCATATTATCACCTGCCAACGTCCACAAGGCTAGGAAATACCAAATTGCTCAGTACAGATGCCGTAGCTCTGTATCATGTGCTCTGCCCTCCCTGTGCAGAGCTGTAGCCCTGCAGCCCTGCTGCTACCTGCAAGGCTCCTCACTCTCAGGGAGAAGAGTGGAGGAAGCAGGGACAGTGACACACTGGCGTGACAGTGTGACAGGAAAGAGAGGATGGAGAGGGTTGCGGTGGGAGTGAGACTCCCCTCTCCTAGAAAGCCAGTGGATGCCTAGAGGTCTCCAGAGTGGACCAAGGCCAGTCACAGAAAGCAAACTGAGCGGAAAGGGATAGATTAGACAGGTGGGAAGTGACTCCTGCCCCACATGCAGCGCCTCAAGACCCCACGGCTGTTCACGGGAACTAACAGGAAGGCAATACTTGCTGGAGCAGATGCTCGGGTACTAGTATTCCAAACAATTCAAATTATATTGCCCATCACTAAGTTAATGTTTAAAATAGTTCCAAATTAATAATTTCCAGAGTTTACATCTCCTTAATACAAAAGCATAAATCTGAAAATTTCAGAATAAAACAATTTTATAAATCCAGACGTGCTGTTAAAATCCAGAGATTAGGAGGCTTACTCCCTTTATTGTACACACCTAACATATTCATCATTTAATAAAGTGTTTCTCCACCAACAACTTATTCAACTGCTTCTCTCAAAAAAGACTTCCATTTTTCATACTCCATTTTTAAACTAAAGAACTACCTGCAAATAAAAGGCATTACAAGCCATTAGAATTTCTCAAATATTTCTTAATAGAAACTTCCCTTTGCTCAAGAGTTCAGCATGATAAACACCAATGCACAAGTACTCTACATATCAGTTATCTGTTAGCCTTTTTGATGAGCCATAAAAAATTAGCCAGCTTGGAAGTTTGGAGGAAAACAAAGATCCTGCTCAGAGTAAGGAGCCACCAAAGAAATCAGGTGCAAAATTACCCTTATGTTCTGTGACTGCTTCAGCCTTTTCCAAAAGCTCTTTGATGTTTGCAATCATTATTTTTTTTTTAGTTTGCTCTACAAAGATACATGGGAAACCAGAACTTCTGCTTTACACATTGAGAAATGTAGATTAAAGCAACATTTACAGGAAGCTTTTCTCATTGTTCACTAAAACCTGGAAATGTCAAAAGGAGGATACAAGAGCTATTATTATAAATAATCCTCCATTTTATGAAGATCAGATGGAGGAAAACTGTATTTCAGGCCTTGTCTAAAATCAGGAGACTTGTAATAGCTTTCACGCAATGAAGAAAAGCCTTAGAAATCTTAATTTAAAAACAAAAGAAACCTGTGATTTATCTATAAATATCATGGACTTCACATCATAAAATCTGTGTGTGTATATATACAGTATATAGTTAGAAGTTTTTATTTCATATTAGCAGAGCTAAAGAGTGGAAGAGTCAGAAGGCGATCACAACTGTAAGACAATAACCTTTTAATTTTTCCTTAGAGGACCCAGTGGTGAACACTATGTCAGAGCCCTGAGCTCACAGACATGCGATACCCCAGTAGTTTGCCTGCCTGTATTCAGGGCTGAGTTCGACAGTGCAGCTGTACAGCCTTGCATCAGAGCATCGTCGGAGCCAAGAGCTGCGGGAAGGCTCAGCGAGGGCCTCCCCCTTCAACCCCGAGCTGATTTTCAGCTGGGCACGAGCCCTTGGCCCCTGCCCACGCTGTGCCAAAGCCATGCTCGTGCCTCTTGTCAGCGACTCAGTGAATTTTTTAGAGTCAGGCAATTGTCACGTGGCGAGTCCTACTCATTGGAACTGACATACTTGTGTTTGTTTGAATAGAGAAACGTAGCGACATTGCTTTGAGATGTGCTTTCTACCGTGAAGTTCCTAAGTCCGCAGTAGAAAGATCTGTGTTACCAAGGGTTCAAAGGAAGGACTCGGTTATCCAGGGAAGAGGACAAGATTATGGAAGAGAACACAAGACATCTGCCCCAAATAAAAACAAAACCCCTTTGTGATCACTAAAGAAAATGGATAAGAAGGAGCAAAATGACAAAATTGGTTTTACCCCAAATAACACTGGTAATGCAGAAAATGGATTACTTAATAAAAAGTAAGGTAAAGGCATCCAAACTGACAATACTGATTACTTGTGAGAACTAAAATTACCACGTAATTGAATTAGCACAGACTAGGATATCAACACATTCCGTTTGGCTGGAAGTAGACAGTCATCAAATATACTAATTAAAATTAGATTAATAAGCAGATAAAAAAGTTGAATGAACCTGGTTGGAGAAAACAATCAGAGATGCAAGCAAATGCTATGAATTATTAGGAAAGGATTTGAGGACAGAACAAAAAGCGTTGTTATGCCAATATAAAAATCCATAAGGATTAAATCCAGACTATAGCTCTAGTCCCCAATCCTCAGAATATAAATTAAGCCAGATATTATACAAAGAAAGGTAACAAGGACAAGCAGTGGTACAGACTGGCTGCCATAAAGGGAATGATTAAAAATACTGGTCTATAAAAGAGAAAACTGAGCAGAGGGTACTATAGCAGGCCTTAAAGTCATGAATGCCATGGAGAAGGTGAACTGGGATAGCTGTTCTCTGTCTCTTCCAATGCAAGAAGAGGCATCACATAAAACAAGCAGGAGACAGGTTCAAAAAAAATCCCACAAAACAAACCCACCCACAAAAAAACACACCACTTTTTTAGCCAACACATAGCTGAGGTGTGGGACTCCCTGCCAGAATGCTGGGGGTGCCAGAAACCTGCCTGGCAATCATCACACCCATCAGCAGAGGAAAAAACACACTCAGGGGTCCAAAATATGAAGACACCATTTTGACTCGGGAATTCCTACAGTCACAGATCACTGGAAGCTGGGAAAGTATTTTTATTTTTCATTGTAGTACGCTTACCCTACTCCAAACCCCTTGGTAGATACCTGCCGTTGGCCACTACTGGAAACAGGATGGCAGGCCCAACAGTTCTTTCTTACGATGCACTTGGTGGCTTGGTTTTCAATTTTTATATAACATAGCTTCTAATTTCAAAATTCCTCCCCTTACCTTCAAAAGGAATCAATGCCAGAAGCACCCTTGTGGCTATTTTTTATTCATAAAACTGAACTGCCTTTAATAAATGAAACTGCTATTAATTATATTTTTTTTCTTAAATGAGACACTGGCCTCAGCAAAGGCAGCTGCCACTTCTTCCACTGTGAAAGTTAGGAGTGCATGGAGAAAACACAGAGGACCTGGAAATGAGATTACAGACACACAAAAAGAGAAAATGCATGGAAACAAGCTACAGGAAATTTTGAAGAATCAGAGGAAACATAAAAGAATGAGGAAAGTAGAAGGGGGGCATCAAGGGAATAAGAAAGGCCATGAGGGCAAACGTGGGATGATATGGAAAGTAAATGGAAGACGGAAGGTCATGCAAGAGAGTGAGAGTTGTAACACTGAAAAAAATAATACGATTTTATGGAAAAGATAAACATTATCTGTAATGAGTAAGTGTGGTATTACTGAGAACTTGAAATGACATGAGAATAGGAGGGGGAAAATGTCCTCAAAGAGAAAAAGAAATCCCACTGAAGGACACCCTTCCTCCAGCATATTATTTAACTGAAGACAATAAAATTAATTTGGGGAATCCAATGATTTTTTTGTGCATTTTATTGCCAACAGTATGAATAATATCACATATAGTATCTGAATTACAGCAAAATGTGTGCACCACTATACTTAAGCGAGAAATACACTTTTCCAGGTTTGCTAACTGCTTTGAAATCTGTATTTAAGTCAACGGTTTATATATCCTACCCTAGGCCTTTAGCTTGTAAGTGATCCACAGTTAGAGTCAAGGCGTAGAGCGCTCCTACTCCACAGTTTTAGCCCTGTTGTCTTGCCAGTGCTAGTCATCACTCTATTACTTGGTTTCCCAAAGCTTCCCAGTGCAAAAAAATAAAGCTTTTGGAAGAAGGTAACTTTGAGTAGCGTAGTCACAACTTTTTGACAGCAAATTAACAACTAACCCAACGCTACAAGTCCAGTGCAGTCAAGCACAAGTGTTTGTTACTAGGATGCTCAGGGATTTAGGAATAAACGGTTTGACCTTGTAACTTCTATACCAGAATTCATAGCCACATCACAACACTAACTAAGTGACACCACCCCAACTGTCACTGCTTTATCACACATCTGATGATACTGAATGGTCATTCACCTCTAGCAGTCAGGTTATTCATAGAACTCTCGGATTTCTTTTACAAGTAACTTTTTCACCTGAAAAATTACAACTGACAGCTTAGAAATCTTGACCTAAGATACCCAAGGCGGCAAAAGATTTACCAGCGAAGGCAAACTTGCCTTTAAACAAATCCCATGGTTTGGGGCGCAGGCACAGCCCACTAATCTTTGTTTAAACACCCGCAGAGCGGCAATAAAGCTTCCCTTGCTTTAATAACAGCAACGCGCCCATCCCCGGCCCCGGCGTTAAGACCGCAGGCATCTGCGGCCGACGGCGCAGCAAAGCGGAGCCGGCTGAGTCAGAGGCGGCTCGTCCTCCCCCGCCGGCAGCCGACCCCCGCACACCGGCGACGGGGAGCCCAGCACCGGACGGCTCCGTGCCGGGATAGCCCCGCGCCTCGCGAGTTAAACGGCGGCGCCGCGGACTCCAGGAAATCCTCCGCCGTTCCCGTAAATCCAGCCGCCTTTTCCCTGACTCAGGAATCAACCCCGGAAACGGGGTCGGCGAACCCAGCGGTGGGCGGGGAGGGAGGGAAGGAAGGAGGGAGCAAGCACCGCCGGCCTCGCCTCACCCGTCCCCGCAGCCCGGTTACACCGCACGGCGGCCAGGTGACGGCGAGCCTGGCCTGACGGCTCGGCTCCCCGACCGGCTTCAGCCGCCCGCTCCACCACGACAACCCAAACTCGCCCCTCCGCAGGAGAAAATGGCTCCCACCGCCGACACTGCCCCCCCCCCCCCCCGGCTCCGGCACGGGGCTGCCGCCGGGGAAAGCAAAGCCCCCGCAGAGCGGGAGCAGAAAGCGGGCTGTCCGCAGACCCGGAGCCCTACGGCGGCGAGGAGGAACGAAGGGAGCCCGGGCCCGAAAGCTCCGCGGCTGTACACCGCGCTGCAAACCCGCAACAGGCTGCAGCTCCGGGGGCGGCGGGGGGGGGAAGCCAACAAACCGGAGCCGCCGCCGGCCGAGGCGGTGCCCCGCTGGGGCACGGTCCCGTCCCGCGGGGAGCGGCGAACCACCCACCCCCCCGTCGCCGTGACTTACCGTCCCCAGCGAGCTGCAGGGCAGCGCCGGGCCGCGCATGGCTCCGCGGCCCGCTACGTCCCCATGGCAGGGTTCCCGGCGTCCAGAGGAAGCCGCCCCAGCCCCTGGCCAGCTCCGGCCGGGAGCAGCTCGGAGCGAAACTACCCCCCGTTCTCCAACTTCCTGGCAGCGGTAGCGGCGGCAGGAAAAGAGGGGAGGCGAACGGGGAGGCGTCCCGCCGCCGCGCCCCGCCCTCCGCAAACCGGCCGCCGTTCTCCTTCAACCCCGAGACGGGCAAGCTGAAGAAGGAAGAGCCGGCGGCGCACGGCGTGGCTAAAACTGCCAGAAATGACACGGAAAAGGGAGTCAAAGGAGTTTGGGTCGCCGTAACCTTAAAGTTTCCTGACGCAGGAGCGTTTCACCTCCCCGCCGTGCTTTTCACGTTGAGTTCGCGCGAAGCTTAAGCGTGTCGTTGTAAGAAAAAGGACTCTCGGCATCTTAACTGCCTTACCAGCACCTAAATAATTTTAAAGAAAGGTATTTATCAGCCAAAACTAGCATATTTAGAGCCCGCCCTGGACTTTTTTAACTTAAAACACCCACTTTCTTGTACGCTCCCATGAACCAGGTTTGTGCAAAGCTTAAGCGTGTTGTTGTAAGAAAAAGGACTCTCGGCATCTTAACTGCCTTGTTAGCACCTAAATAATTTTAAACAAAGGTATTTATCAGCCAAAACTAGCATATTTAGAGCCCGCCCTGGACTTTTTCAACTTAAAACACCCATTTTCTTGTACGGTCCCGTGAACCCGCTGCATTGACAGTGCAAACGTAACAGCAAAGCATACGTAACACTCTGCGTGAGCTCTGCTTCATTTAACGTGTGCTCTTAACGATAGCGTTTAGAAAAAAAAATACGGTCAGGAATAAGTGGCTGAATGATAAAGAACTCCCCTTCATTCGTTGCCCGTTAAGACCTTGCCCTTGTGCTGTTTCAGAACTATTTCCATTCTTGAGATAACGAGCTGCCCATGTTATCTAGCCGGTCTTGACTCCTCGCCTGCTAGGGGTGACAGGAATTGGCCGTTCTTTTCTGTATGAGACCAATGGAAGGGACCGTGAATGGAAACATCTTCCAGCTGTCAGTTTGTGACAGGGAGCGCTCTCCCCCATTTTCTGAAATCATCTCCGTACTAAGGCGTTAAATTGAGCTGCTAAGTGTTGTTTTGGAAGAATATGCCCATTTCACGTGTGTTAAGCCCAAAACACGTGTACAATTCACTCTAGGCGCTGCCTGAATTGCTGTGGCAATTCCCGTGTCCGCCACAGAGTTGCTCATCTGGTGTGTGGAAGCCAGCAATGGCATGGGCACAGGACAAAATAAGGAGGGCCGCACAGCTCCATAGCTCTCTTTTGCACTTCAGGCTTGGAACGGTTCTGACTTTCCAGCTGCAGGTTCCAGGAGGGAAGGAAATGGCAGAATAACCTGTTGCGAGGCTGCAGCCATCTCCCGAGATGGAAAAGGTTTATCAAGTTCTGTCTAGTTCATTTCCTTGCCCTGAACAAGGACAATACAAAATTAACCCCTAAAGGAAAAATTCTCATGCACCCATGATGAGTATATTCTGTGGAGGAGGAAATCACGGTTTTAATGGATCGTTTCAGATTTATCCCATACTGTCAGATGAGGGGATGAGGCACACCCTCAAAACTTCACGGAGCTTCAGCCTTCCAAAAAAAAGAAAAAGCATTTCTCCAGAACCACACAAGTGTCACACAAGAAGAAATCCCCACAAACCTTCACGTTTTACTCTTCCCGCAGCTCGGGTTGGGGAAGAGCGATCTCACGGCCCGCCGCACGCTTGACATTTATATTAACGTCAAACGCATCCGCGCACATCCACTTCCCAGCTTTCACCACAACTCCCAAGCCCACGCCAACCTCCCACCCCACCGTCTCCCTGTGGCCTGCCAGCCCTTCAGCGTTCCCCGAGGCTCCGTGACTATGTGCCGCGCTCCTGTCACGCAGCCGCTGCGCTTCAGCTCGTCTGTCAGCGCGGCCCCTTGACTCCCGGCCTGCGGAACCCTCCCGGGTTACCGTTTCTCGCCAGCCCTCTGCGTGAGGGACGGCCCCGGTGAGCGAAAAGGCTCCCACCGCCGTGGCGAGACTTTTTTACCTCAGGGACCGCTGAAAATTCGCCCGCCCGCGCAACGACCGCGGGGGCCGAGGGGCTGCGGCCGCCCCCCGCGCGGCGGGGGGGGGGGCGGGGGGCGGCAGCGATTGGCCGGAGGGGAGGGAGGGGGCGGAGATCGGCGGGGTTGACGGCTCGACGGCGCTTCCGGCGGGCCTTGCGCGTTTCCCGCCGCCGGGTCGCCATGGTAACGCCGTGAGCCGCGCGGCCCGGCTTGGCGCTGTCATGGCGGAGCCCAGCGCGGCCGTGAGTGACCCGGGCCGGGGGGGGGGGGGAAGGCTCCAGGGTCTCCCCGCGCCCCTCGGCGCTGAAGCCCCTTTTTTCCGCTTCTCCTTAGGAGCAGCGCTGGCTGGAGGCGGCTCGGGACTTCGCCCGCCGTGCGCTCCCTGCCCGCGAAGGGCCTGACGGGCCGGAGCCGCCACAGCTGGACGCGGTGCTGCGGTGCCTGCGGAGCGCGGTTGGCGGGGACCTGCCGCTCGGCTACAGGTGACGGCGGGGCTGGGACGGACGGAGAGGCGTGAGGGGACGGAGCCGGGGCGGGGGAGATCCCTTTGGGCCCGGTGCCGGCGCTCTCCCATCGTCCATAGGCGGCAGGTGCCGGAGGAAGGCCCACACGCACCCGTTGCAGGGCCCGGCTGCAGGCCCGGGCCGGTGGAGCGGAGCTGGCTGGGTCTTTTCGGGAGCTCAGCAGGGTGGCTGGAGCAGCAGCAGCAGGAACAGCAGCAGGAGCAGCCGCCGGGCGAGCGCAGCTTCGTTCATGTGCGATGCTTGCCCCGGATGCTGGGTGTGGGAGGGATGTTGTCGAAGACGGGGTAACCGCATGCGTTTTCTTGGCTTCGATGCGCCCCCGATCGCTCTTGCGGTATGATTAAGCACCGTATGCACTAGTCTGCGGTAGGTAGAGTGTGTAACCAAAGTAGGGCATCTCGCTGAGAACGAGCTGCTGTACTGCACAGTGTTTGCACGGCGGCTTCCCGGCTGGATCCTGCTACTCTGCGCCGGGAGGCTGGTCCTGGGCATGGTCTCCGAGGCTGTTGGCCAGCCGAGGTCTGCCTTTGAGTGTGCACCTTCACAAAGGGGGGGAATCTAGGGTAGTGTTGTCCCTATTTTAGTTAGTAAAAGGCTTTTGGGTGCTTACTGTCATGAAAAACATGCAACTTGCTGAGAGAGCACCAGATTGGAAGTGGTTGGCTCGTCTGGATCTATTTCTCTCTTGCTCCAACTTACGGTGGGAGATTAAAAGCCCTGGCACAGGTGGTTTTGGGACAAAGGTCAACTGGAATTGATTAGGGACTTGTAGCCTTTAATTTTATACTAACAGTTTATAAATGTAGGTGGTAGGTCTTTCACACCAGTTAAACTGTTCTCATCTAAGCCATATTTTTTCTATAGACTCTGTTTTACAATGTTTAGACCAGAGTTTGGTTTATATTAAGGGGAGTTCATAGAGAAGAGTTGAAGGTAGTTGGTATTTGGCTTGTATGAGGCCAGTGGTCGGTTTGTGAGCAGCATGGTACATCCACAGCTAACCATCAAGCTCTAGAGCACCAGAAGAGGGTCCAGTTAGTTCTCTGTATGGGATAACCAGGATCTGTTACAGGTACTGCTGTAGTTTTGGTTTCTCCCAAAAAGCAGTCAGCACGTGATGAAAACATGAGCAGCACTGTTCTCCTTGTAGATCATAGATACCAGAATTATTCCTGGTGCTGCTCTGTCTCTGAGGATGGAGACGTTTGCTTATGTCCTTTTCAGTTAGTCTTTCTCCTGTTCAGATTCCTGCCAAATGCACAACATTACCTGCATAAGTTTATCTCTTCTGATTAATTTTGTATATAAATACTATTTATAGCAGATTCAGACCCATCATTCGTCTAGACTGGTTTCTGGCTTTGAACCTTTGATATCTGACTAATCAAGTGAAACTCTTCAAATTCGTACTCTCTGAATTTGATTATATCCCGCTACTGAGCGAGTGGGTGTTGTGAACAGAGCTGCAGTTTCACAACCTAAAATTGTCAGCTAACCTCACTGGAAACAAGTACCAAAATCACTAGCTGGAGACCAGTTTGTATTTGCTCTTTCAGTGTTGATGTTAGCATGGACAGAGGACTCTTGCTAATTCTGTAGCATAGAGAGCCAGGATGTAAACAATGATGAATGCTGTCACGACCACACAAACACTGAAAAGACTTTGAATCTAGTGAGGATGCTGCCTTGTTCTCCCATATTTGGTACCGTGGTCAGTCTAAGCATGATAGATGCTAAACTGCAGACGGCTTCACATGGGGTTGATTTGGTGCTACATCTCTTTCTCCCCCCTCTCCCCAAAGCCGGGAGGGTAGGTGGAAAGACTCAGGGCTAGCTTGGCTGTGGTCTTATAAGTGAAGCTTATAAGTCTAAGATTACTGGCTTTGCTGTCTCTCAGCTTTGTATTGTATAAGCTATCTACAGGAGAGAATCTGTTCCAGAACTGTCACAATCTTCATCTAGAAGTTGTTCAGCCTTGCTTTCACTACAGTTCAGCACTTTTTAGCACCAGATGACGGAATTAGTCTGTATTTAGCTGTGTTCGTTACTGATATGTAAACTGTGTTGAGCAGTTGTTGGGGTTTTCCTCACAGAGTCTCAAGCTAAAAAATGTCTGATCATATAATTGATAAATGTCTGATAAAATAACTGTTCTCCCTCTCACCTCCCCCCACATGTACTTGAAAACATGTTCCACTTCATCAACTTTCAATTATTTTTTTTTCCCAAGTCTTCCGCATGCCTGCTCAGGTGGCCATAGTAGCAAAGAATGTCTGTTTTCAGAGATGATGCTCAAGCAAAACAGGTTGACTGAGCTGAGAGAGGTCCTTGATAAATACCAGTGAATGGGTTGATTCTTGCCATGTGGTATCATCAGGCCGTGCCAATAGCTAAGGCTTTTCTGACTTAGACAAGCTGTGACCACTGCAGCAATCACTGTAATTCCCAAACTTTGCAGACTGAAGTTTTTCTATAGTCTTGCTTTTCTTTTCTTTCCAGTTTCATCTCCATCTCTGACCTACAGCATCAGCAGTGCATGCCATGCTGCAGCCACCTGACCTGGAGCACTAATGAATTTAAAGAATGGGCTCATCAAGGACAAGGTGCTTTACCCACGCAGAGCGCTTTGCCAAGGACTTACCTGATCTTGGTTGGCTATTTAACAGATGGAAGGCAAGAGGTCAAAGAGAAGTTGGTAGATGGTTGCCTATACGTGAAAGACAATACTGGGATAATTCCGTGTGAGGTATGTCCTCAGTCTGAGGGATTCTGTGTTTATTGCCACTTCTGGGGCAGTGTTGCAGACCATCAGGGGCTTCAAACAGTCTGCCAAAGTCTGTAGCGAGGGAAATAACGCATCTCTGTAACAGGTGGCAAAACAGCAAGCTCAGATCCTGGGGAGAGGATAGAATATGTCAAATTTGTCATTGCTAGGTGTTGTGGTTTAACCCCAGGCAGCAACTAAGCACTACGCAGCCGCTCACTCACTTCCCCCCCTCCCAGTGGGATGGGGAGGAGCACTGAAAAAAGAAAGTAAAACTCATGGGTTGAGATAAGAACGGTTTAATAACTGAAGTAAAATAAAATATAATATTAACAATAATAAAATAAAATAATAATAGTAATGAAAACAAATATATAAAAAAAAAAAAAAGAAAGAAAACCCAAGAAAAGACAAGTGACGCGCAATGCAGTCGCTCACCATCCACTGGCTGATGCCTGAGCAGTGATCTGCCCCACCTAGCCAACTCCCCATGGTTTATATACTGAGCGTGACGTTCTATGGTATGGAATATCCCTTTGGCTAGTTTGGGTCAGCTGTCCTGGCTATGCTCCCTTCCAGATTCTTGTGCACCTCCTCGCTGGCAGAGCATGGGAAACTGAAAAATCCTTAACTTAGGATAAGTGCTACTTAGCAACAACTAAAACATCAGTGTGTTATCAACATTATTTTCACACTAAGTCCAAAACACACTGTACCAGCTACTAAGAAGAAAATTAACTCTATCCCAGCCACAGCCAGGATACTAGAAGAACAAATATTGAATGCGCTGGTCTGGAAAAAAGAGACAGCCTAAGGTACAGTTCTGTTAAATTCTCAGCAGTACGAGGTAGCCTGGGAGACCTGGAGGTCATAGCACAACCCTCTATTTGTTGAATTCCAACTAGTGGAGCAGAAATAACTTTCTGGAGAGTTGTACTGGGTGTTCAGTGATGCACTGATGACATACTTTCAGAAAATAATAACTTGTGTGACAATTGAATTAAAAGCTTTCTGAAGGTCATTGCAAGGGGATTCTCGATAAGAGGTAGCCCCTAGAGTGGTGATGAAAGAGCACAGAGGTTGTGCTTTCCAAAGAGGTGCAGACTAGGAAAAAGTTATATTGGTATGAACTTCTAACTGAAAACACAAGGGGAGAGAAAGCAGGTGAGTATTTTAGAAAAATAGTCTGAAAATAAGCCTTGCAGCAAATTAATTTTCACATTGCCAGGAGGGTGTGACTATAGCCCAGGAAATGCTAGCTGTAGAGCTCAGCAAATCCAGATTTGCATCTAGAAGGACAGAAGTTCTCCATGGAGGATAAGAGAGTGGGCAGAAAACACTGTTCTCATTTAGCAATGAAGCCCAGTAGTAGAACAAGAGTTTGTGATGTGCATTCAAGGGCAAATTAGTAATGAACATTGTAATTAATGCTGAGAAAACATACTGTAACTCATCTCAAGCCTTTATCTTGTTATCTTTTGTCTTAGCTCCTGTATTTTCAACTTGAGTGGCTGGATTCACTGCTCCTTTTCCCAGGCTGGTCATATATACCACAGACAGACCAGAGTGCAACAGGGTATGTGGAAATCCTGGTGGATCCAGTGCCAGTAAATCTCCCAAAGGAAGTACCTGACAGCATTCCAGTCACCTACCCAGTGTCAGCCAAGCTACTGCTTACCTCCAGGTAAACACCCAGTGTGCTTAACTCCATCATAGCACTGTTGCTCTGGTTTGGCAGGTACTATGAAGAGCACTTGGCTTTAGGAAGAGCCAAATTCTGTTTCTGCCATAGGTGGAAGCATAACAGTGAGCGGTGGAAGTAAAAGTTATACAATAAGGCCACTTTTCATTAATCAGCTCTTTTCCAGGACTTTACTGGAAGTTTTTATTCTGTATTTTGACAAACTATGACAAATTTTAATTATTTCCAGGTGTATTTTGATACTACAGAAAGGACATGAGAACAAAGTGATGATTCAACTTTCACTGAGGCTAAAATTCACTCTTTGGATTGGCACAACTTTTTCTTTTTTTTGAACCTACAGTGAACCAAAAGTATTATTGAAAGTAATTCTAGATTCTAATATGAAATTAATGTACACTACCAGTTAAGTTCTTATCAGAGTGCTGAGATAAAGGTGCCCGTTGTCTTTAGTGGAAATAATACTTACAGTATGTGAAAATGTAGCCAGTGGAATTGCAAATCTTACTGAAGCTGATAATTTCAGGTTGTGCTTGATCATGTTTTATCTTCTTGAGTAGAGAATTCGTGGTGTAATATAATAACAATAAAATGTCACTAATCAGGCTGCTTTAGTTTCTTTTTAGTTTTGTTTTAATTGGGTTTATCTGCTTGTGAGAAACTTACTTTAAGCTTAAGGGTTTGATTTAGCGCAACAGACCTTTCTAAAACAAGAAAACTATTTCCATATTTCAGTGTACACTGTCAGGCTTTAACATAAAGTTCCTCTGCTCTTCCATGGTATCTGACCAATTTTCCATGTTCCTTCTTTAAAAAAGTTACCAATAAAGTGCTGGTACTAGTGTGTGTGGATGTCCTGGTATTTCTTCTTAAAAAAAGTCATAAAGTTAGATAATTGTTTAAATGTTTTAGAATCAAGAATGTGTTTGTTTGTTTGGTTATATTCAAGTCCCTTATGAGTTGAAATGAAAATGACAAATGAAATTACAAACATTTGTTTGTTTGAAATGAATTTTTTTTTTTTCATTTTTTGAAATGAAAGTTTGAAATGACAAACAGAAATGTTTGAATAAATGTCATCTCTCTCCTCTCATCTGCTTTCAGTTTTGCTGCTCTTTCACCCTGTGCCAAGTTTGTTAGGAAGACTCCGTTGTTGCTTTAAGGCCTCTTTTCTTTATAGGCTTGGAGCTTCCACAGTGTCACATTCCATGGATCTACAAAGCTGAGTTCTGTTTCTGCTGAGGAATTGCTTGTGACATTTTTTATTTTTTTTTCCCCTTTTGACCTATAATTAGCTTCTTGTTTGTGGTAAAGCTTTTTATAATCTGGCTGTTGTCATGGAACACGTGAATTTGTTCAACACAACCCTGCTGTCTTCAAATATCAACTTTTTTTAAAATGTCAAAGGGATTTAGTATATAAAAGTTTAAGTAAGGATTTTGTAGCCAAATATTGTCTTGAAAACCTCTCTGAGAGATGGACCATATTACCTTGTTGGATCCTTTATTTCCAGAAAGGGCATGCTGCATATTTGCTTATTTTGCTTTTGAGATACTTTAGAGTTCTTCTTTCATCTCTGATTTCCTTTGCCTCCTCCATTGCCCTCTAGGATTCCATGTAAGAAAAGATCAAACCTCACTGTGGCAGGTGAATTGGCCAGACTCGGGCCTCTCCTTTGTGTTCACCAGAAGACATTCTTCTTTCTGTTTCTGAAGTGCTTCACCTCAGCTGTTTGTGTCCCTGTGCTGGTGCAGGTAAGTCCTTGGAATTTTGCTCACAAAGTCACTGTCTGTATCTGTGTATGTGCTAGTCGATTAATTCTTTGAAGCTTGCCCTTGACTTTCTGGGTTGATTTATTCTTTCTTTTACTAGTGATTCTCTCTTTTTTTTTTTTTTTTTCTTTTTTTTTATTCCATGCCCTACAATAGTCCTTGCATGTAAGAAGTCTAGTCCTATGCCCTGCAGAAATACAGCCCTTCTCCCTCATGCTGTTGCAGTGTCCCTGAACATCTTGGAGATCCCACCCTTTTGCTAAGAGTGTGAGGCAGTCGTCTCAAAGGAAAAGGTTTTTTGGGTGCGGTTACTGGGGTTGGGAAGAACTTTTTCCAGTGCAGGAGATGCTGATGTCACTTTTGGTTTCTCTGGTCTAGAAGCCCAACCAGCTGGCATGGCATCATATACTCCAGTTGGGTTGCAGTTACACAATAACAGGCCTGAGTACATCCAGCCTGAAGAAATCTGGACACAGGGTGTTTGTCACCGGCGTTTCTTCCTGCCTTCTGCCCTACTGTGCAGAGCAGGTGAGGGAGCAGCCACTGGACAGTGCTTTACAAGGCGAATCCACTGAATCTTCTTCCCTTGAGACTGCTGAGCCGCTTAGTGACTCCTTGGAGCTGGGAGTTGAAGAGGAGAGGCCAAGATCAACCAAAGAGTCCAAAATCATCTCATATGTGGTAAGGATTTGCAGGCTTAACCTTCACCCACTCGTGCTCTAGGGTTTCAGCTCCTGGCCTGTAAGGTCTTATTTTCATCATGAATTTATTTCCTTATTGCTCAGGCCTATGAGTCTTTTATGTTCTGGGACTCTACACTCCTATAACTTTCTGTTTGCTTTCTATTTAGGGAACTGTCACCAAAATCCTCAATGTCCAAGCTGGTCTCTTTTTACTGGATAACAAAGTCTGCTTGTGCCTTAGTTACCAGCAGTTGTTGAACTCTGCCCGTGGACTCCGACCAGGAGCATGTGTAGAGGTAAGCTGAGACTTATGAGTCTTAAAGCATTCAGTGGAAAAGACTCAGGCCCTGGGGACGGCTTACAAGTGTGTGGGTCAACAGAAGACTATGGGAAGATTGGAATTATTTTGGCAAGTATCTGGAACAAAATTGGGGATCTTACTGTCTGGGCTTGGTCATGAGAGTCAAAATTACTATTATCTGATTCCTCCCTAAGCAGTGCCAGTTTCTCAGGCCCATTGGGTTTATAGACAATCCAGTAGAGTGACGAAGAATTTAGGGTAGAGTGATGAGTTTGGGGACTGGTGGAAAACTAGCTGTCTCTTAAGTTGTATATCTGTGTATCTCAGCTCATCGACGTCCACCTCCTGCAGAAGCCTCTGGTATCCTTCCCTTTCATTGTACTTGGTGCTTGCCTGAGCAGCACTGTTGTGCTGAAGAGTTTTTCAAGGCTCAGCACCCCCTACCAGCCACCAGCCTCTTCAGGAAATCTCTACTTACAGCTGCTCTTCCGCTACAATCTTGGTATGCCGCTCTACCTCTGGCTGGTGAGCCTCCTGGAGATGTTTGAGGAGAGGTGAGGACAGTTCTCCTGAAGTCAGGCTATGCGTAAATGTGCTTTGTAGGCTACCTGGGTGCCTTCTAGACCAAGGGTTCACAAAATTATTGTGCTTCGATACTAAAAGCAGCAGCAAATGCTTCTGATTTACAGGTCTAAGTAAGCCGTTCATCTAGATTTCACATCATGTCCAGTTGCTTGTACCTTGCTGTTGTTCTTATGAGAAAATTCTGTACATTCTTCAAGTGCATGTGCAGTAAGCCCACTGCTCTTGGGAAGCTGCAGCGCTCCAGAGCATGTGCTCACATACTCCTGCCTACAAAGTTTTTCTCCTGAAATATGGAAGCACTGTAGGGATGTCTGCCTGCCAGCATGGTTTGCTTGCCAGATCAAGGTGGGCACTGAGGCTGGAGCTGGAAACGGCTGCTACGACCAGATCACAACCGATAAAAAGGCTCTGGTATCCTGGCTGCTCATGGAAGTAGCAGCAGCTGCTCAACATATCACCTTGAGATATTCTGAGTATTGCCAGTAGCGTAAGCATTCGTTTGAGAGCCTCTGTCTTAGCAGATTTTCCCACACATGCTTATCTCTGGGTCTTCCAGATGGCTTCCTGCTCTCCCTGATGGCTGCACCCTGTTTGCATGACAGCCGTGGGCTAGTTTCTGGGTTTACTTCTGGGTTCTGTTAGTGAAAATATTTGTGTTTGTTCTGGAATAGTTATGGTTGATCAGTGTAACTTCTGCCTTGGACTCTAAAAACTGAAGTGTATATATTTAATCTGGGGCAGTCAAGTAGCAGTTTACAGAATGCTCAGTTTTCCTGTGCTTTACTGGCACTGTGGAATTTTTACCATGATTTCCAATAAAACCGCTTCAGTTTTGCCCCAGGAATGATGCTAGCTATAAGTTTCAGTTTTTATTAGCTTTTTCACTTTCTTTAAATGTGATTGCTAAGTCCTGCTACTGCTTGAAAATTGGTCCAGTGAGTTAGTTGCTATCTCTTTTTATTTGAGTTCATTTTCTGTTATTAAGTTGTATTTTGACTGGCAGTGTGATCACTTCCAGGCATTCAAAAGCAGTGAGCTAAACTTCTGAAAGGAATGCAACGTGAGGAAAATACTGGAACAAGAGCAGCCTGTGGTTGTTTCTGTCTTGTGATTTTTTGCATCCTGTAAAACAAAGCCAAGTATACCTAACATGAGTAATCATATCAAGCTTAGCCAAAATGCATGGAGATCCATTTCTGTGAGTTAGAGGGAGATTATTTTCGTGTGGTTCGGGTTTTTTGTCCACTTGAGTTTCAAGATTTTGCCAGTCTGTCCATTTCTGTGTATTTTCCTATTCCTTGTCTGCTTGCCTCACATAAATGTGCATTGCCCTTAAATGTTCCCTTTTTTAATAATTTCATGTTCTTTTTGTGCTCTCCTTAGTTCTTGTCCTACGCAGCATATTCACTTATAACAAGCAGAAAGAATCCATGACTTGCATGCAAAACTCACTAAAAAGTAAGGACTGCTAATGCTTCTGTCATAATTTTTTTCAGGTTTTCTTGTTTCTTTGGGCGCCATCGACCATTGCTTAGGTCTACGCACCAAAACACTGGAGCTGCTGAGAAATTCGTTGTCCCTCTTCTGCAAGCTGTGGTGCCAGACAGAGAGGAAGCAAGAGATATTTATAATGAAATTCTAGCAAAAGTACACCAGTGTCCCCTGCAGAAGGTGACTAGATGCTCTGTGGGCTGTTTCCTGTTTGTCTGATGGGAAGAAACTCAGCTGGTTCATTCTTTCTTTCTTTTTTCTTAGTATATGACCCTGAACCCCCCATGCCAGGCCCCATCTCTGTCTACAGTTTGTCATGTGGCAGAACAGAAGAGCTGGGAAGGCTTCAGTCCATCACAGCTGCTCTCCCCTTTGGAGGCACAGCACATGGGCACCCAGGAGCTGAATCGCAGACTGACCTGGTCCTACTACACAGTCTCACCAGGAAGTTTCCAGCCCCGACTGGTAAGTGCCTTATTCCCTTTACTGTCTGTGCCTTGAGAGTTCCCGGTTCTCCCCATGCTTTCCAGCACCCTGTCTGATGCATGCCTGTTCCTCCTTTTAGGGAATGACACAGCTTTTCTCAGCTGTGGTATGTTGAATGCAGGCTGAATTCGGGCTGCCGCTACGCGCGCTTTGATTTATGGCCTTCAAAGACGGGAAGTGTTTGATGCTCTTTGCAGCTTCCTTTCTGTTGCAGATACTACTGGGTGTGCTGAGAGTCTCCTCCAGGAGCAATTCCCTCCAGCTGCAGGACAAGAGCAGCACTCTTCCTTGTGTGATAGCCCGTAAGGATGGTAGCCCCTTCACCCATACAGCTCTCCTAGGTATGTCCCACTAAGCTAAATTGGAGAGTGCTGAGCTTTTGCTGTTCTGCCATCCAGCTCCAAAACAAGGAAGAGGAGACTTGGTATGGAGATGCTGAACTGTCACTGCCTGGCCTTGTGACTTTAAAATGAGGAAATTGAGCTTGCTGTTTTTATGTTCTCTTTTTACTAGCTCAGCTCCTTTCTCTGATGTGTTTCCAGGGTCGCTCTTGCAGGTGGAAAACTACCAGCTCATAGTGGAGAGATTCCTTCAGACTGATTTTCCTTCCTGGGAGCACCTGGAAAACCTGGAGCATGTAAGGGAGAAAAAAACCAGGTAAGTCCCTTTATTCAGGACACAAGTAAAATCATTACACTCCAGTTCCACAATTATTTTAGACTATGGTGAAGCTGCTTATCAGCATAGTATTTCAATGCCAAAGCAACTGTCTTTTGCTATTTGGAGAAAAGGAGATCTTTATCAGCAACAAACCCATCTCCATTTTGTTCAGCATACACCCAGCCTGGTAGCTGCCCTCTACCTCACACTTTCCCGCTGCTCCTGCTGAATACCTGCAGGGCAGTCACCAGAAGTGCTTTTCCCAGATAACGGCTTGTTTTGGACAGCCACCTGTCAGGAACAGGGAGTTTCACTGCTATCATTTGTCATTTCAGTGTCTATGTGCAGTTCTACTTTGAGGATGTTCAGGTTCTCCACGCTGCTGAAGGACAAATCCAGAAATGCCTTAGGAGTCAAAACAGCTCCTCTTTGAGGAAGAAGGATGACAGCAGCTTGACATCTGAGCTGGAAGCCCCAGAGGCAAAAATGCTGAAACTGGAGGATCCCAAGCCAGATACTCACAGAGATGAGAACTGTCAGGGGGGCCAGAGCAGCACTAGAAGAACCAGCTGTGTATCTCGCCTATTCTTGGTTACCCAGAAAGAGGGTCTTATGTTACGCAATTACCAACTACCCGGAGAAAAAGTTGGAGAAGGACGGGAGCTGCAGCGCAGTTTCCAAGCCACAGTGCTGTGGCTGGGCAGACCTCAGCTCTGGAGCCACCCCAGAGAAACTGGGAATCTACCGGAGCTGGAGGAGAGCGGCTGCAATGGAGAAGAGAGCGTGACACGGCAAGAAGTGAGGCGGGAGGCAACTTTGGGGTGTGGTTTGATAAGGCTGGGAGCTGGCTCCTCAGGGAGCCTGTGTGATAATTAAGTATCTAGATTCCTAATCAGCGGGAAAGTGATTTTTGTGTTGGGTACAGATGTATGTTTATGCAGGCAACTTCCTTGTGCCTACCCAAGGGAGTTCCATCTCCTCACCTTACTTCTCAATCGAGACATTCTCTGCTCGGCTTGCTCTCTTCTTGCTGTATTTTTCATTTCCTATCTTTTTCCTAACTCTTCTCATCACCTTTTCTCTCCCTCTCCTCCCTTCCCCCGCCAGGCATTACTGCTCTTTATGAGGAAGTCTCTACGATGGTTTCCTTTTCTGCACCTGGATGGGCTGTATCGCTTCATTGTGCCCTGCTGTTCGGTAAGAGAGAGGTTGTCTTGCTGTTTCCTCTTGGAGACTTTTGCTGAACTGCATGTGGGAGTTGAGGAGTCAGAGGGTGACTAAGGTCTTTTCGAGGTTTGGAATTCCCATCTGTCTTGCCAAGGAACTGCTTCAGTTCTGTGTTCGGTTAAAATTCACGGTGCTCTGAGTTCAGTGGATTATTTTTTTTTCTTTAAACCATTGTTCTTCAGTGGCCCTTTTTTTCCTATATAGCTTTCATCTCCTTCCTTTAATACTGTTCTTTCTTGCCTTATCGCTCTTCTCTCAGGACTTGGAAGTGTTTGACAAGCTCTGTTTTCCACCTGTGCCAGCAAAGTTACTGAGCAGGTCATCCTGCCCCCTGTGCCTGCCTGTCCAAGATACCTGGCACTTACAGCACGAGACATGGATCTCCTGTCTGACTGAGCGCCAGGTATGCAGTGCCTTATTGCTCTGGGCTTTCACAGGCCACTTGTAGATCTCTTCAGAACTACTTCAGAAAATTATTGATACAGAATGTCTCGTTGATGAGACTGTTCTGCTCTAAGCGCCATCAGAGGCTGCTGCTGGACTTCACATTTTCCTGCCTCAGAATTAATCTGGGAAGGAAGCATCAGTTGCCTAATGTACTTGTCTTTAAGAGCTTGTCTTTACTGCTCTGGCTGGGGATAGCTATAAACTGCAATCCATCTGAGGCTGTGTCTCCCGCACTTATAGCTGGCAGCCATGTCGGTGCAGACAGGCACGGACCAGAGAATTTCCTCCATTCCAGAAGTACTTAGCAGCAGGTATGTTGGACTGCCCCAAATGACATGTGACCGTGTCTTAGGGAATGGGTCTGTGTTCATCTTTATTGGAGACAGTACTACATTAAACAGCAATGAATTATCCACCCTAGGAATATGGTTTGGAAATCTTCTGTGTTCAAGTAGTCCAGACTGCCCTCATCCTGTTTCTCAAAACTAAAGGGATTGCAGGTGACAAGACTGCAAAATGGTGTCCAGAAAAAGTTTGGTGTGGACTAGGTCCCAAAGGTCTCTGCTAAATTCCTATCAGAAGTGGAAACAGGCACAGCAGGGAAATGAGGCTGAATGTGTGACGGTTTTTGTTGTTTTTTGATTGTTTTAGCGTAACTTGCTCAAACAAATACGAGGGTTAGAAGCTTTTCTGTTCAAAGCATGTTTAATCCGGGGTGATATGCACGCACGCTGAAATCTTCACCAGTGCCTTATGGTAAACTGGGTTTTTGCTTGGCTTCCTCACCTAATTAAGAAAAACAATTAGGAGTTAAGCAGATAGGAAGGCTGTAATACCTCTCCCTTTTTCTTCTTCACTGCTGAGCCTGAAGAAGCAGAAAGTCAGTTAAAGGGGCCTCTTGTCCCTGGGTGGGGTAGGCTGCAGCAAGCTCCCCTCAATCCAGTAGCTCAGGTGCTCAAGGGCAGGTTCCCCTGAAACCAGGCTCAAGCAACAGCACTCCACCTCACCCTGTCATCTGTGGCAATCTTGAAGTCAGGCCTACTGCTCCCTTTGTCTTCAGGCTGGACAGAAATCCTGGTCTGCTCTCAGTTTCACAGGTTCCCTTGTTTCTTTCTCTGGTGAGATAATGGAGAGGACCTTGTGTGCCTCTCCCAAGAATGAGAAGCCATCTGTGACTGTCAGCCTTCAAAAGCAGAAGGGTAAGATTGTGACAGCCTGTAAGGTAACAACAGGTTGATTCTTGCTTCCTTCTGCTTCAGAGAGACAGTGCACTTGGCTAACTGTGCTCCTGTATCGGAGAACAGTGGAAGTAGGCTAGGATGTTGCATCCCATTGCATGTCAGATGGCTGGGAAACTGTACCCTGCATGTGTGCTGGGGATGGCAATGGGAATACCGTACCTGGAATATCTGTGAGGTGGAACAGTGATAGCCTCATTGTGATGGGAGGGAAAACACCTCTAGCAGGTCAGCTCAGTGACAGACTATGCTACCTGTGTGCGAGTGAGCTCATGGTGCATGTGGTTCTGTTCCTCCTCAGGGAGCCTGCTAGCCAGTGGTCACAGCGTGAAGCTCAGCGTCTCAGTTGCTCCAGGCTCCCCTGTTGTGGTGGACGTTTACATTGCTGCCACCTATCTGCAGCATCTCTGGGGTTTGCTACCTGGAGCCAAGATCCTCTTCCAGAACTTGGAACGCAAAATCTCAAGGTACCCCTGTCTTTAGAGCCCCGATCTAGGCCACATCTCTGAACTCTCTTACTGCCTTTGAAACCAGCTCTTAATCTCTCCTCTTGTATGGACTTTCCTTATCCCTTGTCCATACCCTTGTGTCTCCCAATCCCTTCCTGCAGATTATTTTCCTACCGTGTTACAGATGAAGATCAGCCCAGACATCCCAAAAAGACTGAGCGGTTTGGTTTCTACGAGCTCTTTCTGACATCTACTCTTTCATATTGCAGATTCCATAATGTTTATTGCACATACATTGCCTCCAGCTGCGTGAGCATCATATCTCTGCCAGCTTCTCACCTACCTTTTCCTTCCAGGTGAGTCCAGAGTCTGTTCCCACGTTACAGTGTCCCAAGAAAGGTTTCTATGTACCAAGCTTCTCACATTCCTATTTCTTCTAGGCCTGCAGGAGAAGCCTCCTCTCCCTCACTAGTGTTTCTATCCAGCTTGCAACCTCACCTGCAAAACCTGCCCCAGTCACGGATTTTATGTCACCTGTCCTGCGTACTGACTCTGTCCCTGCAATGGGTTTGCTCACTTTGCAGCAGCATCTTCAAAGAGGTATTCAGGCTTCCACAGAGATAATTTGTGAGGAGCCTTGCAGATTTCCTACACTGACACATCCTTTGCTACCATGTAGAAGAAATTCCAAACCCTCTTTTTACAGTGTCTGAAAAGGACTTGCATATTAGAAAGGGGCCAAAGTGACAACCAATTAGAAGTATGTATCTAATACCAGGCAGGCTGGCAGCTAGGACTGGGGGTGAAGTGAGGACATTGGTGGGGAGAATCCTACTCTGTTAATGCTCTGCTTTTCCCATGTTCACTGCTGTTGGGGTTCAGCACCTTGCAGCAGGTAATTTTTCTCTCCATACAAACTTTTTCCCAAGACACTCACTGGAAATGCAGTGCAGTTCTTTAATCCTTTGTGTACTTAATTAGGGGAGGGTTAAAAGAAGCAGTGGCCCTTCCCCTTCTCTCTCTTATACCCACCCATACACAGCTGTAGCTTTACTCTTTCTTCAGGGGAGGTGCACCCGACACAATCCACCATGTCCATCACGCACAGGAGTGAGGCAAGCCAGTGCATGGTAAGCACTGTAGAGATGGGGTATGGGAAGAGGTGTGTAGGAGGGAACAAATTACACCACAGAGGGGAGGGGAAAATCAGATCAAGGGTGGGATGTGGACAGAATAGCAAAGACAGAAGTTAGAGTTGTTATGTCTTCCCAGATGCGAACAAACCTCTCTCTCTCTTTTTACTGAGATCCGTTTTCTGGGACATGAGTCTTGTGAGGGAGCCAGGCATTGTCCTGATCTCCCTCTGCATCTTATTCTGCCTGCTGTCTCCATAGGGTGCTGGTGGAGGATGGAACGGGTGAAGCTTTGGTGGTGTGCAGGAACCAGCATGTGGCAGCAATGCTGGGCCTGAGCCTTCTCGAGTGGGAAGCTCTGCAGAACTCTGTGCAGAGCAGGGGCAGAGTGTCCATTGAGCATGGGGAAGCTACTGGCACGGGGGTGAGTGGGTTATTCCAGTAGCGATTGCAGCATGCTGGGCTTGAGCCTCAGCCAGACTGGGTTTCCCTTTGGTGTGGGTGTTCCAGTGGCTCCCTGCCTCCCTACTGCGCACGTTCACTGGCAACATACCCTTTCCTTTGTCAGTGTGTAGAGGAACCTGAGGATCTCCTTGCTTGCTACCTAAGGAGCCTGTGCAGGAGTCCTCTCATCTGTCGCCCTATCCTGCTGGATTTCAGCCTAAACAGGAAGCCCTCGAAGATTCTGCAGCCTGGTAAGACAGTACTGTTGGCTTTTGTAATATTTAGCGTGGGAAGGAAGGGAGGAGCCGTCTCGCCAGGCTAGGGAAGGAGAGCTGCCCACAAAGCAGGCTCTTTGGAGGATTTCCATGGAATTGTGAATTCTGTAGTATAGAGCTAAGATGTTACAAAAATACAGAAATAATATTATAAAAGTCACTACCTACAATATTATATATTTTCTACTTACACAGAAGCATAGAGCTGTTTTAGAGCAAGGTTCTCAGTCCTTGGATAGGAATGGGATTCTGGCCAGCCAGAGTTACTGTGCAGACCTCTCAAATCAAGTGGGTTTTGACTTTAGACAGGACAGCAGGTAGAGTCAAGACTAGGCCTGGAAATCCTCATCATGGCCACAGAATTTAAAGTGCTGAGGAGTTTTGAATTCGTAGGTGCTGATGTCTGTGCTCATGCTGCCACAACTCTGCAGCTGCTGTGTTAAGGGGACGTTATTCTTAGCTGCTTGCACTAACACTAGTGCTTGAGTATGAGTCCAGCTGCTGCAGGGGTTGATTTGCTAAGCTCACCAGAGGGTGCTCTGCTGTGGAGACGTTATCTTTTGGCTCTCATGTAACTCTTGTCTGTAAGACCAGGCTGGTGGTAGTGATAGAAGACACAAAGCTCACTTCATCAGCTATGTGAGCAGCACATAGTTCACAGCGTTGCACAGTGTAGAATGTTTGTTTCCTCCTAATTGGAGGGATGCTGGCCAAACGCATTCATCTGCTTACATCCTGGATTCATTAATCGTGCTGTCTTTTGAGGTTTAGCAATTGCCAAGCAGCTGCTGCAAGGCCTTCCCTCCCCCAGAAACTTCTACAGCTGTCTGCTAGAACAGAGTGGGAGCCCTGTACTGAGCTGTTACAAGTTGTGTCTTTCCCCTTCAGCTCCACCGCAGCTGAGAAATTTTTGGTGCGGTGAAGTGGAGTTTGTGTCACAAGTGGGACCTCGGCTGAACCTGCTGTGCCTGAATGTGGAAGAAGTGGAACAAGACGCCTTAAGCTATCTGAACAGCGAGAGGATTAGGAGGACGTCTAGTCACTGCCAAGTGGAAGCCACTGCTTAACCTCTGTCCCAGTTGGAGAGGAGTTATGGAATTACCTACTGGGAGTGGGAGATTTTTTTAATCCCCTTTCCAGTAGGAGCATGAGCCTGTGAGCACAGGGTGAAAGGTGCAATCAAGAAGCTGCTGTGACTTGTGGAATTCCTGAATGGTTGTTCTGGACCATTGCCACCAGCAATACTGGGCTGTTTTTTTGGAAGAGAGATATTCAGTACTTCCTATGTGATAGCAGTTTCTTTGGGCCTACGACATACACAGATGTGTATTTTATGTGATAGTATCTACTAAATAAAGCTATTAAAATACAGTTTTAATAATACCGTATCTATTTTAGTATTAGGGTTTACTTCCTATATGGGGAATGAGGCAGAAAGTAGATCCTTGGTTTATGAGCCAGAACCAGGCATTTTGCAGATCATTTTGCGAAACTGTACAGTCACCACAAGGGATAGTCTTCTTAACCCAATTGAAATTATTAAGATCATGTTTTTAAAGCATTTCCTTCCTCCAAGAAGAGAAGGGAAGCGAATAAGTTACTGTTGGGAAACTAAATCATAGTACTAAATCACGGGACTATATGGGCATTGTTTTGCAGCTTAAACAGTGGCCCAAACATTACATGGGGCTAGTAGCAAGAGGAAGGCAGTGAGCTGTGATACAAACTCGCAACATGCTATAGGCTTGCCCATCTGTTCCTGATTAGGAAGGGGATGACTGCAATGCCACGTGCCAGTATCCATGGTGGCGTAGCAGACTAACCAATACAACACGTGGGAGATCACCCTATGAAGAGATTCCTCTCCTGTCTGCTTGCAGCGATGACCAAGTGTTCTGTACTTGCTTTTGGGAAAATAATATCCAGATCCTTCATCTTGTGCTGTAGGTTACTACGTTCCACATGCAGTTACGTCCCTGCCTTATTCTGTTGCAGACAGCGTATTTGAACCGCTACTGTTTTGGGTTTTGTTTGTTCAGTGTTTCCCCCTGCCTTCCCCTTTCACTCTTAGTTTGAGCCTTATATTAAACTTCAGGTGGTGGATTTATTGAGCATGTATAAAGGTATTTTCCTTCTCAAGGCCTGCTGGCCACTTCTAAGGCCAAAGCATGAGTGGCAGAAGACCTGACAGATGCCACCATTCAACAAAGTTGTGAGACTCCCTCCTGAAGAAGGTTTCCAAAACAGCCTAAAGCAAAGGTCTACACATGTTTTGCTGTCACGGGTTTTTTTCCCTAGGTGCTTTCTGTGAAATGGTAACGATTTTGCTGAAGCTCGCCCCTCAACCTCCCCAAAGAAAAGAAAACAAAACCAAAAAAAAAAAGCAAACAAAAAAACCCCCTCTCAGCCTGAAGAAAATGTTGACTGTAAGTGATGTAAATTAAGAGATCCAAATCTGATTTAAAAGTGCAACTGAAAGTAGTCCTGTAATATGAATAACATAGTAACAGACAGTGCTACAGAAATAGATAGGAAGTGCCAGATAACAGAGACTTACTTAGAAACCAAAAAGGCAAATTTGTCTTTGTAGTTGTAACTAAGTTTAATAACTGTTTTTACTTCTGAATTTGAACTTCCGGGTAGTATCTTACTAGTCTCCCTCTTTTCCTCCTCATTATGTATGTTATTGTTCTCTCTGCTGCCACACTTATTACTCACCTGTTGTTCTTTTATTTCACATTACAAATGCAATCATCAATCCTCATACAGGCTGTTTACCTTTGCCAGGTTGAAGACCCAACACTTATTCCAAGCCTGTTGGCTTTTTTTCTAATCCATCAGTGTTTTGCCATTCACAACATCTTTTTCAGAAGGGAAGTTTAATGATAGTCTTTTGAGAAGACTGAATAGATTAACTGGCTCTCTCATTTACAGTTTTATTAGTACATTCAGAGAATCACAAGACATGAGACAGACGAATCAAATAAGTTTGGGGGGAATTAAGATTTGCTTGCTTTTAGTACTCTGAGTTTGAAGGACCAGGTATACTCGGGTATACTGCAGGAAACCCTTTTCCTGTTTGTCTCTGAGCTTCTGCCCATGATCAGAGTTCTGGTCACTGGATTACTTCAGACAAGAGAACACATCTTGTTCCTGTGATCAGAGTTTTTCCTTTATTTATGGAACTCTCCTTATCGCATTCCTCACTCTCTGAAGCCAAACAAAGTATCCTGTTGTCGGTGTGGGTAAGAGATAACAATACAAGAGAGAAATCAGCTGGCTTCACGTTTGTGCTGCTACATGCTGTGGAACTGGGAGGAGCTCTTAAAGTTCTCAGCCCAAGAGGGAGGAAAGCATGAAACACCGTCAGGGAAGCTGTAGTAACTGTTCTGCATGGAAAGAGAGATTTTCCTTTTAGCTGAACTGTTGTAGCTCTCCACTTCATCGCCGGTTTACCTCTAGAGCCTGCCACCCAAAGCCAAAGCTGATGAATACTAAAGGCGGTTGTCCTGTGCTTTGACTGTCCGCAGCCCTCCTTAGTCCAGGTCTAGGTGGGACTGCTCAGGCTGACAGCTCCCTCTAGCCCCGTTCAAGGTGTCTGTAGTAGGTACTATTTCCTGAAGATGCTGCACTGCTTAGTGGGCTTGTCGGAGTAAAGTGGGTGCAAGCAAGGCTTGTACTGCAACAAGCCTCATCGGGAGGAAGAGGAAAAAGCCCACACTGCCTTGCAGCCCTGAACTGTAGCCGAGGTTCAGAGGGTGCACAGAGCAGCAAGCAAGAAAGCTGTCTGTCTTTTGGGTCAGAGAGATGATTGAGGAGGGAAGGAAAAGAGAGTGAGGGGACAAGTAAGAGATGGCAGTTGATGGTGTAAGAGAAGAATCTCTAAGGTTGCAGAAAGCCATGGGAGAAGCTACCAGGGAGCCTGTGGGAGGGACAAGCCGTGCGTCCCACCTAAACCTGGAGGGGAGGAAGGTGGGCATAGGGGAAAGACACGTCCACCCATTCTTGCAGGCTTGGGATAGATCTGCTGCTCTAATCAAACTCAGCAAGAGGGTCTACATATACCAAGCATATATGCCTATGAGTTTCCCTTTTCAAGCTTACCTCCAGGTCCAGCAGTGTTTCTGATTGTTTTGTAGAGGCTTTAGATCGACAGCAGATACAGGGGAAGCAGAAGCACCCAGTGACAGGCTGGAAGGGAGGAGGACACTGACTCTGCGTTCAGGTTCACCAGCTGCAAGTTGGTCCCTCTTGTAATGCTGAAATCTGTAGCAGAAGAATAGTGAGAGGCTACCAGAATGGGGAACACAGCAGGGAAGGCAAAATGAGTGTGTATATTTATTCCTCCCCATTTTTCTCAATATTGACAAAGATAGACCCTGCTTCTTGTGCTGGACACCCACTGCTACAAAGCCCTCACTGTAGAAAGGCTATGACCCTTCTCACGTAGAACAGGAGAAGATATCCAGGCTTTTTGGAAAGTTTGCTTTCCTGTGAATAAGGTGGCCTTTTAAATAAAAGAGGTGGGCTGGAGTCAGAGAGCTTGTCATTAGTAGCAGCTAAAGGAGCCTGCTGGTTTGGTACACAAAAGGTACACTAAGCTGAACTGGCTAAAGTGTCAAAAGTTAGCATTTTTGGTTGGTTGGTTTGCTTTCGGTTAACATTCAAAGGAAAACGTTCTTCTGAAATGTGTCCTTCCTTCCTTCCTTCCCATTCCCTGGCAGTTCTGTCCCCGTGCTGAGGGAGCAATCCTTACCATAAAAACCATCTGAAATAGCAGGACCAAACATAGACCCTTTTCTTCATCCCAGGGACAAAGGGAGAGGCTTGGATTAACCATGGATTTCGGTCCCTTCCTTGACTGAAACTGCTCACTGACACAGGGGAGGCAATGCTGCAGGAACCCCCCCCGACCCACACAGGGTCTCTTCTTCCCCCGCACCTGTGGTCTCTGGGTGGTGGTAAACTCTACCTGTCACTTTGATGTTGCCTGTAGCCTTAGCAATGTTGTTTTCAATCACGCAGGTGTAGGTGGCGTTAGCAGTAACGTTGTGCAGAAAGGAAACCACTTTCAGAGTGATGTTTTCAGCGTTCAGCTTGTAGCTGGTGTTGGCAACGTGAGGTAGGTACCCCCCGGCGTCGCTGTAGGCTGTCCAGTGCACGGCGGGTCGAGGGAACCAGCGCGGTGCTTCGCACTGCAACATGTCCCCGCTGCTGCTGTTCTCCACGTGCACCCTGGGGGTGCTGAAGGCTTTGGGAGGGAAAAACAGAGAGAGAGTCAAAAAAAAAAGAGGGAAATGTCTAGGAACTGGGCACGAAACATGCAACTGCAGCTGCTGGTCAGTCCCAGGTATTTCTAGGGTACTTGCTGCTTAGCATCGCAGCACCACGAGTAGTCAAACCAAACGCAGGGGCTCAGAGGGAGGTCTGTACAGCTTGGGCTGCAGCAGGATGACTACAGGGGATCTAAAAACTCCTAGGATAAGGCGGTCTGGTGTGACAAGATCTGCTGAGATCATGGCACAGCTTTAGCGTCTTTAAGTGATTCTGCTTCAGTTACGAGCTGAGTCCTGGGCTCGTAAACTAAGCCTTTGCCAAGAGCTTCTGGACATCCTGGCTCCCAGGGGAGACCGGGCTCAGGTTGTGGCTGGCGTGAGACTGCCCGTGTCTACCGAATTGCCCGGCTTCCCCGGGGAAGGAACTGCAGCTGGCACAGCTCCGCTCGCCTCTGGTGGAGGCTAGGGACTGAACAGGAGGCACTTGCTATTCTGGGCAGGGAGAGGCATGCCGAAAATGATTGCTGTTATCAGAGGCTGGGGGAAGGGGAAGGTGACTCACCATCTCCGCTGACTGAGAAGGGCGCCTGACCAACACCTATGGCTTCGCGATGTGACTCTGATGCTAAATGGGGCTGCAGCCAAGGGAAGCTCCATCTGTACCTGCTGAGGCTGAGGGCAGACTAAGGTGTCACCTGCGCTGTAGGATTTATGCCAACGCCCCTGGATTAAATGAGGCATTTAAAGCCTGTTGCAAACAGGTATAAAATCTGGATCTTTATAAGATCAATTAGCTACTCCCATTCTCAGGGGGGTCTTTGTGGTCACTTAAGTAGCTGGTAGACTACATGTGGTAAATAGAAGAAAAGAGGCAACTGAGAGCATTAAAATAATCATCTTTTCTGGAACAAGGATGTGGAAAGAGCGGGTGAGGCCATAAACACCTCTGGAAAAGCCAAAAATACCCCAGTTCTACTCAGGGCTGCAGGACTTGACATTGGCTGCTGGAGGAGTGGGTGCCGCTCGCACAGCCTCTAGCATCAGCGTAACTGCAGGTAGGTCCGACCAAGTCACCTTAGCCTGCGTTTTGCAGCAGGATTTTCTTCCTCATACCCCTCACCTCCTGTCCTGTACCGCAGCATCGCCACTCCGCTCCCTCTGGCCGTGGTGACGGAGCACCGGTAAGTGCCGGCATCGGAGAGCTGCACATCCCTCAGCTCCAGGGAAGCATTGCCACCAATCACTTGGTCCGCGAACACCGCCGTGCGGCCCTGAAACGATGCGTCTTGCTCTTGCAAGTGGTCCTTCCCACCTCTAAACTCATGTACCAGCCCGGCTACTCCCGCCTTGGCCCACCGGATCGCTATGCTCCCCATCCGGATGTCGGGCTCGAAAGTGCAGCCCAGGATGCCGCGCTGGCCGATGTTCCCAGGAGAAGTCAGCGTTGTCACGCTGATGGAACGTTTTCCTGCAAGGGGAAAGCAAGGAGGCGTGAGAAAGGTGAGACAATGAGCACGGAGAAAGGCCAGACCGCCCTGCGGCTGCCATGGACCAACCCCGAGGCTGAACAGGCACCAGCACATTGCAAGGACACCAGTAGCAGCTACCAGTGCTGCTAGCAGAGGTCAGCTCCCATGGCTTATATACCAAAACAAAGCACAGGAGCTTTTCTTCAGCGGGCAGCGTGGTTCAAAAACTAGCTCCTCTTATCTGTTTGAGAAGAATTCATGTGGTGTTTTCTTGCTTGCTAATACGTATCAGGGATTTTTTCTCTCTGCTGCCAGAAGAGTGTGATTTTTGAGTCTTTTCTTAGTCAGGACCTCCCTTTGTGCAATATAAACATGATTGCAAGGCGTAATGCTGGCAGAGAAATAAAAGGCTGCTCTTTCACTCTTACTGGAATCCAAACAGTTTTCTTTCATTTAAGAAAAGTCAGCATTTCCCTTCCCTGGGAACACAGATCGCTTCTCAAGTCAAATCCTAACCAGTGAGCTTGAGAATTAACACCTTCCTGGAGCCGGCTCCGCTTTTCCGTACAGCCCTTCCCTACACGTCCTCACTCAGCATGCGCTGAGGAGGCTGTGTTTTGGGCAACACCAAAGTGATGCATTTTTGTTGTCTCTGAGGGAGCAGGGGAATGTGCCCCATCCTGGCAGATGCTGTCTGACTTTGCAATAAATGCTGTCTCCTCCTATCTGGGAGAAGGAGCACGGTATGTGCAGGACTTTCTGTATGTGTAGGTTTAGAGCTCCAAGCCCAAGGAAATTTCAGCTAATGCAGCACTACATCTCCAGCAGCACAGGCTGTGCTACACTTATCGACCCCTTGCCTCAGCTGGCTACCCATGGAGCAATAGGTGGAGTTGAACATTCTGGTTGGTAACACACCAGATAACTAAAAAAAAAATAAAAAATAAAAAGAAAACAAAACTCAAAAAAAAAAAGGTCTTAATTTCTGCTGTGAAAGCATAGATCAGGAACTCACTTCCTGGGGCAAAATGGAGCTGCCCCACAGGGCTCACACGTGCACAGCCACTGCTGCAGCCTGGGGCCAGCCCGCCGACAAGTTTTTGCAGAAATTAAGAGCCAACACAGATATCCTCACTCAGCTCTGAATGCCAAGTGCTGGTGTCATCTAATCCACTCTGAGCACATGTGTGTGTGAGTGTGTGTGTGTGTGTGTGTGTGTAAACCTCTGCATTATTTAAAACCAACAAGAGCTTACAGTCTCCAAGGAGAGCACAGCTTGTGGTTTAATGCCATGGAGTGATACCTTGTTGAGAAAGGCCAGAAATGAAGTCACCTGTGCAGTCTTCATTCAGCCGTCTGGTACATAAAATCTATAAAAAGTGAGCCTTTGTTAAAGGGCTTCAGATGGCACTTCCACACAAGATCACACGTCAGCCCATGCATGGGATGGAGACACGGAGGTAGAGGCAGGGCAGAAGTTCATTGCCCCTCTGGTAACAGCAAGAAAAATCTGAGCAGTCACATACCTGAGACACCAAACCCGATGATCAGGGCAATCACCGCAGCCAGGATGATAATGACCGTAGTCATGCTATTTGGGGAAAACAGAAAGGACAACATTACCGCACAGCCCACCTCCTTCACACCCTACGCCTACGCTGCATGTCTGCAGAGCTGCCAGCAGGAAGGAGAGGTCGAGGCGGGTAAAAGCCGCAGACCTAGAGCAGGGTGGACCGGTGAAACACACGACCACAGCAGTGACAAACATTCGGGTGAACACTTGTCTTCAAAGGTGAAGGACCGTGTGACGGGAGGAAAGGCTTTGCCTTTGGGAGGAGGCAGCGGGTCCCAGTGGAGGATGCTCCTCTCTGCATCCCCCGGGGCGTAAGCGAGCAGGGCAGTCCCTGCTGGTTCTTGGGAGGGACCAGTTACCCAGGGAGGCAAGCAGACCACTGAGACAGGCCCCTGACCCCAGGAGACACCCAGTATGAGCCAGACAGTGGGCAGGAGGGGGCTGAAAACAGGGCCAGGTTTGTGAGCTTGGTCAGATTTGGGATGCTCCACGCGCAGATGGATGAGGGGCTGTTGAACAAGAGACTGAGGAGGAGAGGACCACTTGCCAAACCACACAGAGCAGCACAGCTCAAGCCTTGCTGACCACAACCCATCTCCGGCACAGCCCTGGCTTGGACAAACCCATAAGTATGGCCGGGGGGAGGCTCCCACCGCAGTCAGTGGAGCTGTCACACATGGTTCTGGGCACGTTTTCATGTGGACTGGGGGATTGTGGCAATGACCTTGGCTCCCCACCAGAGCAAGCCCTGAAGCAGCTCCCCACAAAAACCCACAGGTACATCCTGGGGCGAGCAGCTCCTGTGCTCATGCCTGACACTCTCACGGGAGTGCTGGGCTCAGCTTTGCTCAGGAATGTCAGAGGAGAAGTCCAGAGAGCTGCAGGAGGTCCTCACAGGGACTTTACCCCATTCCCAAGCCCGGCAGGGCGCTGGAGGGAGCTGTGTTGCGGGAGGCATGGGCACCAACAGTGGCCACTCCGCACCAGCAACCAGGGCTGCCAGCCCAGGGCTTGTTTTGCTCTGTTGTAAAACAGAAACTCTTGAGCTGCTGCTTCCCATCTCATCCCCAGGCAGGACCAGGCTCCAAGATGTCACGGCCCTTCCACCCACACAAAAATAGCTGTTCCGCTTCAGCAGCATCTGTCAACTTGCAGCATGCTCTTTCCCAAAACATCGGGCAGCCTCCCACACGAGCGCTCTTTGGTGTCCGTACAACTGCAAACTCCTCCCCCCGTTAATGTGTGCCTGCACCAGTCATTTGCACAATCGTGCCTCAATCACTGCAAATGCCATGATCACAGGGCTGGTACGGAGCTCTAGGGAGTTGCACCATGTGAAGAAGACCCTCTTGCAGAGAGCAGCAGGGAAGGGAGAATGGGAAGATGAGTTGAAATTGGGGATGGAGAGGAGGGGAGATGTTGCAGGAGGCTTGCTTGCCCTCCTGCCACCTCCCTTCCATCATCATCCTTAAAGCCAGTAGAACGTGGTCCGAGGAAGCTCTGTCTGCACTTGCCAGCATGCTCAGAAGGGATCAGACCTGTGTGTTTCACCACAAGTATGCAGTAAGTCCATATAAAGGTTCATATGAGTCCATATATACATTCACATCCATACCAAGCCCTCCCTGCCTAGCTGCCCTCAGAGCTGGGAGGTGTCACATATTTCGCTTCCCCCCTGTTCTCACCAGCTTTCACTCATGACCAGGGTGGACAACAGTTCTCCACCTACCCCCTTCCCAGTGCCCTGCAGCTGCGGTCACAGCTGACCCTATAGAGGAGGAAAGCGGTGGATATCCTCCAGCCGTGGGCACTGGGCAGCTGGGGACCCATCACCAGCCACCACTTCCCCTGTGGACCTGTGGGATGGGGACTTTGTTTGTTGGTTCATGTGGATCCCACAGCGTGACAGCTCCCAGTAAAGATTTGTCATGTCCCACGGGGCTCAGGCAGGGTCTCGGCCAGGCTCACCGGGGGACAACCCTGTGCTTTCCTATTCTGGGGTAGATACCAAGCCTCTCGCGTATGCTGAATAACATCTATCCCTTTGAGGAGCTCCACCAATTTCTACGGAGCTGATCCCAGCGTGACATCGTTGCTATAAACTCAGCCAAGGTTGCCATGACCAGCCTCAGCTCTCACGCCTGGGAAGCATGGAGCAAGCAGCAGCCGTGCCGTGCTGTCGCACAGCAGCTGTGGCTCGCCTTCACCCTGCTAGCTTAAAATCACCACCTCTGCCCGAGCACTCTGCTGAGAAAAATCATCCTCACCTCGCTCACAAACACACACAAACGGGCCAGCGCCAATGCTTTTGTCCCCCACTGGTGCCACGTGTCCCCAAAGCCACAAAGCCTTGCTAACTTTGCATCCAGAGATGCTTCCCACCCCTGGTTCAAGACAGCAGCAGGACTGACGGAAAAAAGCCGCTTGTTTGTTACGGGGAGGGGAATGGCAATTCTGGGTACATGGATGCCACTGCCCATTTCAACACCCCTTGCCAGGGACAAGGGGAAATCAGGCTCTTTGGAGTTTCCTCTGCAGAAACTGGAAGATCCAAGACTCACAAAAGACCTTAAAAATATTTGCCTGCAAGCCCCCCGTGCGTATTAAGTAGATCTGGGGCGCAGGACAAACAAGAGGAAGCTGGCAACCTGACCGCATGCTGATGGTAGCTGTGTTTCACAACAGTCTAGTCCAGCAGTTCAAGCAAACAGCAATTTTCTGTGCATCAGCACTCCTCGTACTCCCAGTGTTTCAGAGGCTTGGAAACAGACTGATGCAGACATCTGGGGCTGCACAAGTCGGAGCCCTGATGCCACTTTCGGTTCCCGGCGTCGTTTTGGCAGCCTGTGGGATGCCGTTCCGTGCATATCCTCTTTTCCATGGTTCCGTTCGTGCTCAGCCAAATGGAATTTGGCATGAAATTCATTCATTCCCAGCCTGAATGCTGCTGAGCACAGCCCAGGGGCAGAGAGAGGCTCGCAGCCCCGCTGTGACAGGCGGCAGGGGCTTAATCCTCCCAATCTCTAGCTCTGCTCAGAGTAAGCTTTCCCTCGAGAATGGGCTTAGAGGTGAGAGAATCAAAAAACCTGGAAGATTAAGAGATTGAAGGTCCCCTGCCTTCCTCCTTATATCAAAGCTTACTGTGGAAAAGAAATAGCATGGCAGGAGTAACCCAAAAGGAAGGGGTTTCCGTTCCAATGAGCAGTTAATGACTGCAGAGCTCAACTTTTCCCAGTGTTAGAGTTTTAGAGGGTTTTTTTTATTTTGTTTTGTTTTTTTCCTGAAATCAATAGAAACCTGCCACTGCTCCTCTGAAGCTTCCTGGAAAATTCACTCCTCTCTCTGGGCTATTTCTATATTTCAAGATCAGCCTGAAGAGGCCAGTGTCCTTGAAGAAGCTTGCTGCTTCCAATAACCTGCTGCCATCTGACTGCACGCAGTCGCCCGGGGCAGGCAGAGGTGCCGGCAGAGCTGGAGGATAGTTCTCGGAGCAGCAAGGGGTAGGCGTGCATTTTTTCACACCCATCAGATATTGCATTTCCCTGACAAAAGCCAGCTGGGCTGCCTCTTGAGAATAACAGAGCTAGTTATTACATGCATTCCAGACGCATGAGGAATATGATGCCTGGCAAATATTTACACCATGTTACATTATACCTACTAGTGATCTCACTTCCGTGCCGATAATATTACTATTTAGTTCTTCCTTGATGCTCCATGTGAGAAAGCTGGAGCACAGCTCACGTGTGAGAGGTCTCTTCTGTTCACATGTAGACTGTCCTTCTCCCCACTGCTGTTCAGCTCTGGTGGGGCGGATACACATGATAGCTGAAACCTTTTTGACAGAATAAATGCAAGCAGGGATGTCTCACACACCTCTGCAGCCTCTGCCTCCATCCACCCTGGAAAAGCCCACACCTGGGATGAAGAGACGCAGCTTGTTGGTGGCTCTGTTCAAGCAGTCAGGTTTAGTCGGCCCACATTCATCAGAGGCTGAAGCAAGTTTGCCACTTTACCCATCAGGTGGATGTTATTTTCAAGTAATCAGAAGATAAGGATACGAGGTAGATATTTTTATGGCTTTCCCCACGATACTTTTTTTTCTGACTGTAATTCACCGGGACTTGGTCAATAGCTCCAAAGGAAACAGGGTCATTGAAACAAGAGGTACAAACCAACTTGCACATCTTCCCAGCTCTTACTCCTGACCTACGCAGCAAGAAAACTTGCTGTAGGACAGCTTCTGCCTTTCTCCCCACAGCATGCTGTTGTGACGGAAACATAAGTGACTGTCTAAGGGCCAGCAGAAGGAACAGGGAGCCTTCCTCAAGCCATTGATACCCCACCTATAACAGCAGGAACACAGAGCCTTTTTCGAGCCATTGATACCCTGACCTACCACAGAATACAAACCTGAGGCAGCGTATTCTAACCATGCACAGTTTCTAGGACGTGCATCTCCATCCTGGCTACAGTCAATGACCTGCACATGGGTGTCTGACAGCTACATGGCCTTACTGATTGTATAAAAGAAGCTGTACCGGTATTTAAGTAGCTTTGGTGAATGCAGTATAGAGTTAAGCTGCAAAGAACTGCTGTCTTGAAAGCTCCTGGCAGCAGGGCGATACAGCCAAGGAGTCCGGAAAAGGCAGCTCCCTCCCTCCCCTCTCTCAAAGCAGATGCAGATAATACCATACCTCCAGAAAATGACCTGGCCTTGGGATGCCATGGTCACGGCACCTACGAAGACAAGCCAAACACCAGGTGCCTGAAGGTCCCACACTGTTCAGCACAGCCCCTGTCCTTCGCATGATATATCCTCCCAGGCTGTCTTGCTTAAATAACTGAACTCGGCTAAGGAGTGGTGAGCCCAAGCAGTGAACTCTCAGGAACGAGGAAGCAGTGAGCATCTCTGCTCCCCTCACCAGGGCAGTCAAAAGCAGGGAGGCCTGGTTAGTCACTGGGGCAACAGGAGAGACCTACACCATCCATTAAAGAAACATGTCTGATTTAAAACAAAAAATAACACAGCTCATGGTTTGGTAGCCAGCTAATGCCGGGGTCAGAGTGAAGCAGTCTCCCATGTAGATCCACAGCTTACCCATCACTGATGGGTTTCACTATATCCAGGACTAGCTCAGGTCTCCTTGTTAAAATCTCCAATCATGCTGTTGGCACTGGGCAGAGTGGTTCCACCTGCGGGTCCCCTTCCTGGCCCCATTCGCAATGTGCATCTTCCCCTGCCTCTCTGTGCTGTGCTAAGAGGCTCCTCCAGGCTCAGCGGTGCCGTCAGAGCCACACAGGTTCAGCAGTGGCCTCTTTTCTGACTGCTGTTTTCTTCCACTAAACTCCTCCAGTCCAAACTACTTCTCCTTCCCGAGGCCAGCTCCTGCTGCTCGCAGGTCTGCCACTATGGTGGACATCAGAGCACATAAAGGGAAGAAACCGGCACAGACCCTGCAAGCCTTTCCCTCTGTGCTTGGTCTCACTCGGGGCTGGGGGCAGGAGAAGTAGCTCTTGTGCTTAAGAGGCTGAGAAGGGAGAGAGTTTGCAAAACTGCAGAAAAAGGAAGGCAGCTTGCACCACCTTGTTCAATCTCCTGAAGGGGAACCTGTGCATCCTGTCATCTACGTCTGGACTGTTCTAGGGAGGATGGGAAAAGAGGAATTTTTGACAGTCCAGAGCCATCTCCAGCAAGTTTGGATGGTTAGTGGGAGTGAACCGCTTTCCCTTGCAGAACTGAGGATGCCCAGAGGAACTGGGAACAGTCCAGCACCTAAGAAAAACCAAATTACTTTCTCTGCAACAATCAGAGGTTAAAATCAAGACCAATTAATACTGGTCCATGATGACCAAACTAGCTGCAGGAGGACATACGGTGCCCTGAGGGGCACAGCAGCCTTCTAACTGTGCATGTGAAAGATTTCAGAAGTGTATGCTTAGTCTTTTGGATTACAGTTCTACTCCAAAAAAGCCAGTTCACCTCCACAAGGAATGAACATAGCCAGATGTGGTGCATGACAAATAACAGACTTTTCTAGATGGCAGGGAGGGTGCTGGAAGGGGCTGTAGCTCTTGTACAGGCACCAAAGTCAGCAAACTATTGCAAGGCACTTGGCACTCAGGACTCACCACTTCCAGCCTCATCATGCTAGGATGAAGTTATATGTCACAACTTCTGTTGAACCTCCTCCCGTGTCCTACCACCTTCCACTGATGAGAGCACAGATCTGAGCATCCACTAAGCCTAGTCGCCTGTTAGGAAACAAAGTAAAATTAGAAAGTAAATGGTTTCCAGCCAGGTTAGGGAGTTGAATTGGCTCCCCACGTGCTCAGAGAGTTGCACCTAATGACACTTCTGGTGGGACAGGACCACATGGCCTGCGGCAAGGACAGAGGAGCCAGGGTGGGACCTTCTGCTTTCAAGAGTGACTAGGCATTGGGTTTACTCAGCTGTTCACGTGCGACTTCAGTGAGTGCTTAACTGCAAAGCTAATCACTCTCCAGGTGAAGGAGCTACCTGAACGCCCTGTGCAAGGTCTATGGCAGAGGTGTGCACAGGACCTACTGCTAATGCTCTAATCTTGGCTGTTACTGAAAGCATGTCCTTCATCTTCTGGCCTCTGAATGAAACTGAGGAGTGGAAATCTTTCACCTGAGAATCACTGTTGCTCTTTGGTTGTTGCAGTGGTTTAAACTTGTAAAGCAGACTTTATATGGTCTTCACTTCCCCTCTGCTTTAGTACGGAATAGCACTTTTTAATCTGCAAAAAAAGAATTCTGATTTATTTTGTAGTATTCCACTGATTACTAAACCTTTTGTAATTTAGCAGACCATTACTAGAAGCTAAGAATAATAGCTCTAGGCCATAGTGGCCTGCTGGGAAATGCACATTATAAATATCCTGTTGCACTCAGTGACACCTGATTTATAGTTGCCTTTGGTGCAGTGCACAAATGAGGTGTCCCCTTTCAGCACCAGTTAACTCTGGGTCATAGCCACAGCACACCTCACCACACAGCCAATGGTCTGGTTACTTCCATGTTGGAAAAACAGGTCTGTTTCTTAGGCACAGGCAGCCCCAGTAGGACCAGGGCAAGTCCCATTCACCAGAGCAACACCACATGAATTTCTGAGCAGCTCTCATGCTGGAGCTTATTCCTCTCCTTATGTTTACACTGAAAAAAACCCAAGAGGTATTCAGGATATTTCCCAAAGAAATCAAGGATCTGTGATCACACGGTTGGCCCAGCTCTTACCACTTTTGAATCTATTAGCAAAATCCAACCAAATGTGACAGCAGGATCTGGTCCCACACGGTCTGTGAAAGCTGGTGAGCACCTGGGGAAGAGACACATCAGCTGTCTTCAGCGAGGGGAAGGTGACAGCAGGCACAAAGCATTACCAGTTTTTCTGGGCCCCCCAGGTGGTGCCCTACAACTGGCCATGGCACATGCTGCCTCTTGCCTGCATGAGGGAACAGTGGGGGCAGGAAGAACTGAAGGTGGGTCAGGGCCCAAGAAGATGTTCTGTGGTCTGGGGGAGGCACGGGGACAAGAATCAGACTGCAGTCGCTCTGCCCTTCATGATACAACTTGTTTCTTTCTTCACAAATAATAATTCTGTCAAAAGAGTCCCCTTACTTATAGGAAGTTCATGTCTTATTTCAATGTCACTGGAATGCTGGAGGAGCTATCAGCGAAAGGGGAGAACCAGGAGAAGATGGAGTTGTGGCAAGCTGACAAGCAGCCAAGTTTGACAGAGCGCTCAAGAGAGGGGAAGGCAGCCAGCAGGTTGGAAAAGATGAAAGCTATCCTTGGGATTTGGCCAAAAACGTTGGACATCTTTCCAGCCTTGTGATCCCACATTGGTAACAATGATGTCAAGAGGTGCTTGAGAAGCACCAGAAATGGGAACATTAGTGGTCTGGAAGGAGGAGAGCTTGGCACTGCCTTACCAGCTCTACCTGTCCTCAGCCTCGACTGCCCTTAAAGGGAAGCTGGAAGCAACAGCCCTCAGAGCCAGCCCTCATCTCTGAAAAGAGAGAGGTGGTGAGCCACCCTTAGTTGGACATAGACAAAGTCCTCCACGCTGCCTGCGAGCCACTGCCAGGATCTGTCCTGACATGGCACTCCAGATGGTCGGTGCACCTTTGTGAATCACCTCCTGCCGTGGGAAGGCTAAGAAGCCCCGCTGAGCCAGCTTCTGCACTGCTCCTGCAATCTTCTGGGGACAAATTAGACAGTCATGCACAGAGCTACAAGCGCAGCTGCATCACCTGTGTGGTTTGCCTCCTCTGAGAAGGGAGAGATACCCTGGCATGATACCTGACTCCAGAGGCATCCTACATGGAGTCTTCCAGGCTGCAGGGTCCCTTCCAGGTCTTCCATGGTCTCTTGTTCTTGCTGTGTTTTTCCTTCCAGCTACACTCTGTTTTCCCCATCTAGGGAGTAAGTCCTCCTTCTTTTACCTCCCAAAGCCCCTCCACAAGTTCATCCCACCCACCCACCCCCCTTTTTTTTTCCAAACCTTGGAGACAGGCAGTTTTATCAGCAAGAGCTTTTGTCCTGGGAAAAATATCAATATTTACAGGTGCTGTTCTGTCAGCACTGCATGTAAGCTTGTCTTGAAAATGCCTTTGCTGTCTCAAGGACCAGCTGGTCAGAAATAACAACATTATATATATATATATATATATATATATCAGATTAACTACACCTCCTAATGCACCACCTGCCCAAGGCTGTTTACCAACAGAGCACTGGAAGCCATTCCTGGGAACGGCTGCTGGCATCCAAGGTAAGACTCCAGCAGATCAGTACGATATATTCATTTAGCAAGGCATTCTGAGTAATGGACACTGAGGACAAAGTCTGCTTGCAAACAATGGGAGGACACTCCTGCCTAACCCCCACAAAGTGACTAAGGTTATTAAATGTCTTTTCTGCACATGATTCTTCAAGCTATCCTCATGCACAGCCCTCTTTGCCCAAACACAGAGTGGTAGCCAGTCAATGCTTTATAATCCGTGGGACTGACTGAGCCCTCAAGTCTAACAAAAAGAAAAAATCAACACAAGGGCCTGACCCTGGCAGGATTAGTACCCCATGCTGTCTGAAAACTGCTTTCCCCATGTCAAACGTAGAGCTCAGCCCAAGCTGACTGCAGTTCCCTGAAGGGTTTACGTGTTCGCTGGTATAATTCTCACAAACAGCTTCTTGGAAAATGTCAGCGACAGGGTGTGTAAGGGATGCCTAACACAAAGAGAAAACACATTCCTCTGTCTGAGACGACTAAGATGTTTTTAGACAGAAATTATGTGCCTAGAAGGTAGTGCTGTCCTTATGTGTTCCCTCTGCAATACAGCATGGAAGCTCTGAGAACAAACAATACACATGGTGGGTGCGGGGCAAGAAATAGAAAGACACAGAAAATGAGGCATTTTGTTTTACATCACATTCTGTACTGAGCACTGACTCTGTACATAGCAAGGACAAGAATGAGTTACTGTTTGTTCCTTTAAAGGTTTGAAATTTCACTCACTTTGAAATTTCAGAGTCAGCAACTTGGAGACTTAAATTGCCTAACTTAGGAGATTTAAACTGCCTAACCTTTCTTTCCCTATTTGCTTGACAGCCCTTTCTGGATGATTAATGGAAAGCTATAAACAACATTTGCATAAGGCTATCTGTCTCTTTACTGGGAAGAAGAGGTTCCAAAACTGGCTTTGTAAGAGGAACAAGCAACAAATAGGAGTCTAGCTCTGAGCAAGCAAACAGACAGCACAGGTCTCTACTATTTACAAGCCAGCTCTCATCAGCCAGAAAGCAAGAACCAGTCCTGACTGTTGACACTAGAGCAGCATTCCTCTCCGCAAGTGACCAACAGTCAGACCTTTGTCCCCAGCTCCCCAGGCAGTATTAGGAGCCCCTAGCAACACACACCTACTAGCAAGGTTACCCCCAGGGCAGTAGCGTTCCCAGCCTCAATGACACGAAGGTGTTTTGTAAAGGAAGGTATCCAGGTTGTCTCCTTCACCCAGGCAAGCGGCAGGCAGCAATCAGCAGGTTAGCAGCTGCCCTTCCAGGAAAGCGCCTCTTCCTCCTCATCACAGATGCCAATTCCCCAACTCTGGGTTGGGAGCACGCATACAAGCCCAGGAGACAGACACACACACACACACACACACACACACTGGAAAATGGAGCAAGCTCTCCTTCTAAAAACAGAGCCTTGCCAAGACTGCACAAGCCAAATCCAGGAGTTTTGCTATATTCCGTCTCCTGCTGCACTTGCCTAGTTGCCCCAGTTCAGGACAGACACCTGTAAACTTGTGCCTATGGCTCCTACGGATGTCCCCAAATCTTCCCTTGGTGAGCTGGGTGCTCTGCTGGCTCCTTGTTGTGGTTTAACCCCAGCCGGCAACTAAGCCCCACGCAGCCTCTCACTCACTCCCCACCAGTGGGATGGGGGAGAGAATCGGAAGGGTAAAACTGAGGAAACTCGTGGTTGCGATAAAGACAGTTTAATAGGTAAAGCAAAAGCTGCGCACGCAAGCAAAGCAAACCCAGGAATTCATTCACCACTTCCCATCCGCAGGCAGGTGTTGAGCCATCTCCAGGAAAGCAGGGCTCCATCACATGTAATGGTTACTTGGGAAGACAAAACTTTTTAACTCTGAACATCCCCGCTTCCTTCTTCTTCCCCCAGCTTTATCTACTGAGCATGACGTCATATGGTCTGGAATATCCCTTTGGTCAGTTGGGGTCAGCTGTCCCGGCTGTGTCCCCTCCCAACTTCTTGTGGCCCCCCAGCCTCCTCGCTGGTGGGGTGGGGTGAGAAGCAGCAAAGGCCTTGACTCCGTGCAAGCACTGCTTCAGCAGTAACATCTCTGCATCATCACTACTGTTTTCAGCACAAATCCAAAACATAGTCCCATACTAGCTGCTGTGCAGAAAATTAACTCTATCCCAGCCAAACCTAGCACACTCTCCTGTCACCGCCAGCAGCACTATGTCCCACACCATCTCCAAGAAGAACACACAGACTGGGTGAATGACATTCTAATTCTTGTTCCCATCAGCACCATGGGTTTTCTTTGGATTTCCTTTGGATATATTACCAATCCACCCTGCTCCTACTTTGCAGAGAGGGTGTAATGAGACTACAGCTTACTTGGAGAAAATGTAAGAGTTGCAAGCACGACAGCAGCTCCCAGGAGTGTGACTGTGCTATATGCATATGTAGAAGGCTGGAATCCAGCTGCCTATCTAACAGGGAGGCAGAAGCCATATTCAGGCTGCCAAGCCTTTCCAAGTCACAAATGCAAACCCTTTGGAATGTGCCCCAACGAGCAGCTTTGGCCTATTCAAGGACAGCACAGACTATCGATCCTGCAGAATGAGACACATCTTGACCCTCCTGTGAGGTAACTGTTCAGACTGAGTTTCCCCTTAGAGCCTCACCCCACAGGCCTCAAGTCCTCGAAAATGTAGGCAACAGTACAATTCCCAGAGTTTGCTCCTGTTCAGGTACAAAACGACTTTGCATACACACCCCCGGGTGGAATATAAGGCACAATTTTATTTTCCCTCATCCCCCTTTCTCAGCTCACAGCCCTCACGACGTTGTTTTCCAGCAGCAAGGCTATGTGGTGATCATGGGGATCCTCGTGGTTTATGCTCATGCAGCAGCAAGGAGCAGTGCCCTGGGCTCGCAGGGGCTCACCTGGCTGCTCAGAGTGCCACTGTCCTGAGCAAACTCCTCTGTGAGGTGTCACTGGGTGGCCCACCCAAACACTCTGAGGTCTCCTTCACTTGTCCACAGCACGACCAGTGGGGGCAGCCAGGGTGACCTTTGTGTCCATGACCACAGCCTTGGTACCCACCTGCAAGAGAAGAGGTACCATCAGATCAACCCAATGTGGGCCCAAAAATCCCAGTGTGTCAGAGGCTTTCGGAGAGCGCTTCAGCCCCAGGACTTCTCTAAGATGGGGAGGTACGTGCTGATGAGAGCACAGCATATTCAAGGCAAAAATTGCCAGGGCTCCATAAAGAAAGGAGAACAACCGAGAGGGACCTCCCCATTCCAAACACTGGGGAAAGCTGAAGATTTCCTTCCCCCTGCCTGTTGAGTAATGCAAGACAGAGGCCTGCAGAACCCCATGTCAGCCACTGGTGGCTATGGCCACAGCTAGATACAGACCAAGCAGAGAAAAAGGAAGAGGCTGATTCTATACTAAAACAGGCAAACCACACAATGACACATGCAGGTCAAGGACGGGGAAGCTGATTGCGATTAAACAAAGGAGTTGAACTCATCCTAAATGAGGAGTGAGGCTTCTCCATAGGACAGCATCGGGCACCGTACAACACAGCCCAGAAGCTCCCAACCTGCCAGCACTGGAACAGGAACCATATAGACACAGGGCTGCTCAGCCTCGCTGAGGACTGAAAGACAGAGCTGCCCTGCCCCATCTTCTGCAGAGTTGTCTTAGGTCTCTGTCTCTGGGGTGTGCTGCAAAGACCCTTAGCGTGTCCTGCTACGTTTCTCACTGCTGCAGTCCCATCCTACCAGGAAGGTATGTACACAGTTTATCACAGGCCTGGTGGATGTGCAAGGCAGGAGTTGGGCTGGAGTATCTACTCACACCTATCTACACTAGGGAGGACCAAATGCAACAAACCTTCCTGATGCCAGCAGGAAGAGGAAGGCTGAGCACTCACCTGGCATGGTACCTCCACAGGCACAGCGAGCAGCTTTCTGCCCTCCGCTTGAGCAGAACGTGCAGCAGTGAAACACACCTTGGTGCTCACGGAACTTGTTTTTCACCATCAGAGTGAACGGAGAGCCCTGCAGAGGACAAGCAAGCAGAGAGACTGCTGCAGTGGATGCTATCAGATGTTGCGTCTGCTTTTTCAAAAACCAACTGGGTAATCCTGTCAGTCACAGATCACTAAGCCCAGTCTTAAACTGCTAAGTGGTAGAGATAATCCTTAGAAATATTTAAAGCAAATCCTTAGAAAAGAAAAGCAGGTAAAGAAGAAGCAGTGCAAGAGAAACAAGAAATGCTACCTGTACATGTTGCCCTTTCACACAGACGCAGACAGCATACAAGCCTGGCTCCTCAGGGCTGTAGGAAATATGGTAGGTCCCATCACCATTATCACACACTGTTGGTTTGACTGCACTATGAACAGAGAGAAGTCCAAGAGGTCAGTGACTGGCAGAAAATTATCTACATGTGAACCACTGTTTGGCCTAGATTTGTGGTCAACTCCTTATCCTCAGCCTTGTTCAGCAGCTGTGGGTCTCAAGCGAGCTTAACAGGATGCAGCAGCAATGCTCAAGCACTGAGTGGCTTTCACACACACCTGCTACTGGGAGCTGCAATAACCTTACAAAGGAAGTCACACAAAGCTAGCTGCACTGCAAGGATTTGTAGCAACCCCGAGCTCTGAAAGAGCACAAGATGACAGACAGCACACTTGCAGGTCAGATCATCCCATCAGATAAGAGTGCTCAGAAATGAGGTAAATTCACAACTTCAGAGAGCAATTACCTCCAGAAAAGCCCACAAAGAAGACAGGACATAAATGGGGCAGGTTTGGATCACTTCAACCACTGTCCCATCTCTATTGATCCCAACTCTTCAAAGCTCTGAGGAGTTCTAGCTCCCTGCTGGTCAACTCTCCCGTTCCAAAGTGAAGCTCACTGGGTTTCACAAGGAACCCTGGTGGACAGAGTACCAGGGAGAAAGCATCAGCTAGTTACTCGGGGACTGATTGCCTGCTTCACAGAAGGATGGAAAGAGCTTTCTGCAGACAATTATCAGGCAGCTCTCCATAGGGGAAGGTGTTCTTCCTAACCCCCACTAGTTAGTCTCTTGTGCCCCATGACATGACAGTTCATAATCTTCCAGATTTGCAGGCTGTATTCCCCACACCCCACCATTTCACATCAATACAGCTGCCTACATCATTTCCTGCCGTGAACTGTGTGGTGATACTTCATGCTCTTCTGTAGCTGCTGTGCCTCAACCCAAAGCCAGACGGCTTTCAGCAACGGATGTAGTAACTGCATATGCACAAGAACAAGATATTGAGTTTATGTGGCCACAGCGACCTCTACCCCACCAAGCAAAATCCACATAACCCTCACGTGCACACCTTCCTACGTCGTATGTGCACCTAGGGAAGGAAGGTACGTTGGAACAATATTCTTGAACAATGATGCTGTATTGATAAGCATCTGTGCAGCCAGCACTGCTTCTGTACGACTTGTCAACACTCCCCCATAGCAAGGAGTTTTAGCATCCTGTCCCTTTTTTCATCAGGTCACCCCACCAACAGCGGATCCTAGAACAAGTTATGCTGGCATCTTGCTCCAGCTATGTTGTACATACTATAAAACATTCTTCTCGAGAACTGACCCCCTATTGGTTCTACATTTGTGCCTGGCTGCTTTAAAGTAACCAGTGCAGCCTGCAAACAGTTACAAAATATTTTTTTCTGGTTGGTCATTTTCATTGCAGAAACACTTAGGAGCTCAAGTGTGGTCTTTCCTGCTTTTGCTAGAAAGCCTCCAAACATGCTGAAGTGCTTAACACTTGCGAGTACAGGAGAAAGCACGATAAAGTCCCAACACAGATTCTTTCTCCAGAACATGAATTAGGCACTTCGATCAACTGTCAGAGGTTCCTGGGCTTGGTGGACTGTCTGTCTGACTCGGGACAGTCATTCTGGGGCTGCGATGTTTTACGCTCATCAGGTGTTGAGAAAAGCAGGAGCCCCGAGTGTCTGCTGGTAGGGGTGGGAAGGAACAACAGGTCACTGAAAATGTCTAACACCCACCAAGCGTTGAATCTTTTAAGAAGTCCCAAATCACTCAAAGACTCAATACAAATCTGAGCCAACACTGTCAACCTCCACGCAGCCAAATACAACCTGTAGGAAGCACTGCTATACCAGTGGGAAGAAGAATAGTGCCTTTTCCCCTACAGATTCTGACCCACATGCTGAAGCACATCCTCCCACCTGCCCAAGCAAGGAGGGAGCCAGGGTAAGAGAGGCAGAAAAGCAAACCCAGTGAGCAGGGAGTTCTCAGGCAAAATACCCACCGGTCCCTCTTGTCCTTGTGGGTGATGGTGACCTGCACAGCCTCTCCTCCTCGCCCCATCCGCTCCCCCATGGTGTCATTGCAGAGCAGGGTAAAGCCAGTCAGCTGGTTCTGACGGGCACTGTGGAGATCTGCAAGGCAGAGAAACAGGACCAGAAAGGATTCACACCAGCCATGACTGCCACCTCCCACCTACTTCGCAGCATTGCTGTGCCATCAGAGCACAGCCAGGACTTTGCTGCCAGGGTGTACAGCTCCTTCCACTCACAGGGAAAAGTAAATACGTGACTGGGATCAGGAGAGAGTGGACAGCCATAGGTGCTGAGAGATGTTGGACAGGCTTAGCCTTGGAGGTCTGTATGGACATGGGTGGTCTTCCTGCCTGTCCCTCTGAGCCCAGACGGCATCTTCCCAGAAGGCCTCAAGGTGCACCATGCAACCGGGAGGGAGAAAGAACAGCCCCAGTGTGCAGCAAGGAACCCCAGAAACCTCAGCACTTACAGCTTGGCATGGAAGGGACTGAATGAGCCCTGGGTCTCTCTCATCTGTCCTGTGCAGGCCATTACTGACCCGAGCTGGCTGCGCTCTGTGGGCTGGTCTGAATGTTCTCTGTTTGCTGGCCCCTCTCCAAGTCCTTAGTAAGCAAATACCCATGAAACCATCGATGCCAGTTATCCCCATGGCAATCTCAGCAGAACTGTAAGGGGAAATGAACCTACTCGCTCAGCCACAGAGGGGATCTGCCTGGGCCCATGCTGCAGGGCAGCTGGGGCCACCTGGAGAGCATCACATCCTGCCATTGCAGGAGTCTTTCCCATCCCCCGAGTAAGCTGTGGTCTTTTGGCTTAAGGGTTGCTCTTCTCGCACCTCAGCCCCATCCTGAGGTCAGTGATGTTGCAGAGGGCAGCTCCAGTATGCTCTGTACATCTGGATGGGGATAGCTCTCTGGCTCCCTGCCCAGCACGGCTCCCATAGGCCCTCAGCAAGCAACGTAACCTCTGGCAGGGCTCTACCAATGCCCCTAGTCAATGCCGGGACAGCAGGGAGCCAACAGTGCCTTAAGCTCCACACCACGTGGGCACAGAGAACGGAAAGGTGACTTCAGGGAGTGGCGCGTTCCCATTCAGCTGTTGTACAGCACCCCATTACCTTCCCCGTGCAGAGTACATCTGGCTGGATCAACCACTTTATTGAGAATGGCCCCAAAAACTTCATAGCCACAACACTGCCCTGCTCTCTCCCGGGGAGAGAACTGGATCCCGTCGTCCACACTGGGGTGGGTGTTGTAAGCAACACTGTTCAGCTTTGCCAGCCGGCTTGCCACCACCCCTTTGGTGATAAGGATCTCCAGGTCTGAGCCGCTCATCAGCAAGTGCTCCGTGAACTCCACGCCTGTCCTCATGTCCAGCAGCAGCTGCTGCAGCTGGGCCTTCTGCAAGTGCAGCAGGTTTTCCTTTTGCACCTTCAAGTCCCCCAGCTGCTTCAGCAGCCGGTCCCGGTGCTCTTCAATCGCTTTCACATACCCACTGGCAAACAGACAAATCTCTGTGGCCACAGCCTCTGTGCGACTGCAGATGGCACCGCCCATGTCATCAATCTGGCCCAGCACATCTTCTAGGGTGCCCATGTGCTGTTGGGTGCTTTTCAGCAGCTCCCGCAGGGCGTCCCCATGCCTGTGGATGACATTGCCGATGAAGTCATAGGGGTGCTGCCGGTGCCCGTCTACAACGCAATCCCGGCACACAGGCTGGTCACACTGCTCGCAGAATAGCCTTAGCTCCTCTGTGGGATGGGAAGGGCAGAAGAGAGGCTGCCTGGCCTGGTTGCAATCCTTGGTGTTCTCCAGCTCCGTCACAGCATGAGAGGCCGTTTTCTTCTGTCTCCTAGAAGGGAGCAACCACACGTCACTTTATGCACGTTGAATATGAAATGCAAATGTCAAGATCCGTTGCGAATGCCAGTCTGTACAGACTGCAAGTCACAGTGTGCACTGCTCCCTCCTGTTTCCACTGAAATCCACTCTGCGTGAAGGGACTTGTGGTCTCCTGAGGACAAGGGTCCACACAAAAGAGGACAGCATCTGCAAGCAGCTCATGAGAGGCTGCTCTCAGGCTCCCTGCATACAGTCAGCACTATTTTCAGACAGAAGAATTGTATGCCCCACCATGGCCACACACAGACCAGGGAAGGGTCTGTCAGGCTGCTACTGCCAGCAGCCCCTTCACAGAGCCTGAGAGAAGTGGGATAGTTGCAATTACCCCCAGAGACCCTGTGACAAAGGCAGTGAGGGCAGTGAGCCCTGCAAGTGAGAGCTGGCAGGAGGTGTCTCAAAACAGAATTGCTCACCAACAATCACTTCTGGAGAGGAACAGGAGGTGCCAAGCTCCTCAGCCATCAGTCCAGTCATTTACACCAGCTTTAAATTTGCTGAGGTAGATGAGCTCTAATATCCCTTCGGGGAAAATCTAGTTCAGGCCACTGCCAGAAGACAGTCTGTAGTAAAACGTTTAATATTCCAAATGTCAAACTCCATTTCCTTCTAGCCACCAGGTTAGGTCCTGCTCGGCGGAGACGAAGGATGGGACACAAAGAACCTGTTATAACCCAGAAATCCACCATGTCACAAGGCAGCACTAGAATATTTCCATTTTATGCTATTTTGGACACTGGGATCTAGTTATTGAGCAGGATGTAAAAGCCTTCTCTCCTTCCTTGTCTCCTGCACTGACGACTTCTAGCAGTTGCGCTGGGAGCTCCAAGCCATAAGCAAATAAATACTCCGAGGACCAAGCTCTATAGAGTTGCTCTGGCAACACAAAGCAACCTCATCACAGGGCAGGACATGGCCCTTGCACTCCTTTCACTTCCCACTAATCTCCCTTGGGTCCAGCACCTTTTCAAAGCCTTCTAGCATTATTTGCATAACAGCCTTCAAATTCACACTTCCCTGACTTCATCCTAAAACCTCTCTCACTTATTCCAAGGAGCACAACAGTGGCACTCAAATCCTTAGAAGCCTTCCCTACACACCAGGAAATCATTTCAAAATGGTTTTCCTTTGCCCTTGTTCTGCTCTGCCATCAACTAACTCAGGTGCAAGTCTGCAGATGCCAGTGGGGTGAAAAAAATATCAGTAAATATGGTAGGAAGCAGGTCATCGGGACAAATTTTCTACTGCTTTATACCTTCTGCAGTTATTTCTATCAGTGCAGCAGGCTGCTATTCAAGGTCTCAGTTTATCACTCTTCAGCAGCTTGCATGGGGCATGAGGCATTAGCTAATCAGAATGGTATGCTGAAAATTACAGCTAGGAGTAGAAAGGTAACTAAGAGTCTAAGCCGTTTTACCACAGGCACCAGTATCTGCAGGGGGGCAGGGCAGCGAGGAATATGCCTCAATTCTTTCTGGGGAAAGAATTTGCTAATCAAGTGGAAAGGAGCAGCAGACGTGGAGGGAATAGTCTGAGCTGATTAACCCAGGCTAAGAGGCTTCCCTGGCTAGTGTTACTGGGTGTTTTTCTGACGCTGCTTGTCACCACCTTGCTTCAGAAAGCCATTCAGACTTCCTATCACTTTTATTTCATGGTGCTGCCTGTCCTCTGCCCTCCTCGCTGGCCACTGCGGCCGCCTCCTCTTCAGTTCCTACCTCTGTTGCAGTCACCTCTTCTTCCTGCCTGACTGACATGACCCTCTCTGAGGTACACCGCTCTCTTCCGCTGTCACTTCTTCAGTTTTCCTGTATTCCAACAGAACTAAACCCTGCAACATCAGGCACACTGTGAAGCAACAGCGTTACTACTGTAGGCTCCCAGCCTCACAGAAATGCTGAAAATGCACACAAGATACACGGACACAACAGTTAACAGGCAAGCACACGGGTCCATCATCAGGAGGTAGCAACGACAGTAGGCAGGCTAGGGTCAGGACTTCCACTTACCTCCTTTCACTTCACCTAAGGGTCCCTTTGCACATACACACAGTAAACGTTTCTGGAGGTGGAGAGAGGCAGACCAGCAGCTTCACTTTCCCATTTTCCCTTGGGAGATGTGCCTTCTCCAAAGCAGGACAGCGTGACAGGCAAGGCTCTTGTCCTGCAAGTACTCTGCCCACACTCATGCCTGTTGGACTGCTGTCAGTCTCCCTGCCCAGACCGAGATGCAAAACAGCAAGCGGGCACCCCCATGGGCAAAGGGTGGCCTGATTTTGGACTGAACAGGGCTGACCGACCTACTGCTAGCAGCTAGCCGCTCCCCGCCCGAGTACAGTGCATCCTCCGGGGATGATAAAAACCCCGCTAGGGATTTGACCAAACTGGAAGACATACAGGTTTAACGCTCCCGCTAGCTCTCCGTGGCTCCCTGCCCGCTGCCACCTACCCACACGCTGCCCTCCAGAAGCCCAAGAGGGGAAGGCAGCCCCTCGCAACCCGTGAGGAGATGACCCCGGGCCGGGCCTCGCCTCCCTCTCACCTGTGGGCCTGGCAGCAGAAGAGGCAGAGGTCGGCCCCGCAGGTCAGGCACCGCCTGGCAGCCGCCCCGTCGGCGCAGAGGTCGCAGCCCGCCGCTTCCCGGCTTCGGTTCAGCGCCAGGTAGTCGGGGGTGAGCTGACCGATGCCGCCGGGCGGCAGCGTTACCTCAGAGTCGCACACCGGGCAAAGAACGCTACGGGCGGCGGTGGTGGTGGTGGCGGCGGCGGCCCGGCCCGTTTCCCCCAACGTCCCGAGCCGCCGCAAGCAGGGAACGCACAGCGAATGGAGGCAAGGCAACAACCGAGGAGAAACCCAAGGTTCGGCGCACACGGGACAGCGCTGACCGGACGACATAGCGGTAGCTCGGCCGCCACCGCGGGCCCCCGGCTCGTCAGGGACGCGCAGCCGCCCCCTCGCGCCGCCTCTTCCCGCCCTTCCCCTCCCCTCCCCTCCCGGCCGTTGGGCGCGAGCTGCCCCGTTGCCAGGGGCGACGGCGGTTGAGGCGGGAATGGCGTACCCGAACCGGCGCCGCCGGGTTCTGTGAGGGACCCCGGGTAACCGCTGCGGTCTTGGGGGGCACCCCGCCACCGCCGCCTCTCCTCGGGGCTTCTCCGTCCGGGACGGGACGGGCAAAGGCGGGCTGAGGGGACACGAGAGGCGGCTTTAGTCCTCGTCCTCCTACGGAAGGGCCTGTCCCGCTGTTTGCCGCCTCTGACACCTCCCGTGTTCTCTGAGAAACAGCCTCCCCACCCCGACGTGGGGCAGGTTTTGTGTTTCCAGTTCTTCCAGCTCAAAATCTGGAGGTTCACCACCTCGAAGGAGAGAGCAGGCGGCCCCTGACCGGCCTTTGCAGTCAGTCCGTGCAGGCCCTTTGCCGCAATGCCGGGTGTTCGTAGTTTTTCCTTCTCATCGCTGGTGAACTTGCCATACTGCCAAGCGAAACTTGAATAGAAGCAGTGCAACGCCGCCAGGCTTCCCCGGGGGAGACTGGCTGATGACTGGATTGATTCACTGCGCCTGGGAATTACGAATATTGTAGAAGGCAGGCTTTGAAACCGGAACATCACTGAAGTCCTACATGAAGCTCCTTGGACTTTGATGGTATCTACACAATTGCTTTTACCAGTCTGATTTGTAAGCTGCTCAAAGAATGAAATCAGATTTATTTATTTTTTTAAGCAAGCTCCTTTCTATAAAACCACATTGACTAGCACTAATGATACTCACATAATGTGCCGCACTCGGCCCTTAATGACTGAATTTTGTACCAGCTTCTCTATTAGTTTGCCTAGCACCACGGCCATCTTACCTGTCCTATCCTGCTTTTGAATACCAATGTGACATGAACACCCTTTGAGACTTCGGGATTTCAAGTTCCCTAAGTTGTATTAAAAATCAACAAGCAAAGGAAATCTCCAGTAAGGTGTTTTTAGGATTGCTGAGTGCAAATTATCTAAACCTACTGATCTTTAAATACTTAATCTGTAATGGAGGTTAACATCTCTCTGATGTGTAATGGCCTGACAAAGACATTGTCTTCTTTGTGCGATACACTCCAACATGTCTATGTCTTTTATGTTGTAACATGAGATCAAGGTTATAGATCACAATCAAGTGTTTACAACCTTGAAGCCAATCAAAAAAAGAAGTTCTAGCAGCCTTCTTCGGATTAACTATTAGCAAGTGAAGTGGTTGCTGCAGAGGTTAGAAAGGATAAAAGTTGTGGTAAATTGTGAGACAAGATGACTTGATAACAACATTAGATATTGTGGCAGAGAGGAAAGACTGGTTCTTTTAATCATGCTGGTGGAAGGAATATCAAATGATGCTGTAAAGTGTGGGTGTGGGAAGAAAATGGGAGAAAAATCATAACGTTGCCCTTGCACAGAAAAGGCAAGCTGCCTAGAGAATGGCAGCGTCTTCCACTGCTGCAGAGGCAGTGAAATAAGCCATAGCTGGCAACGGGAGGAAATCTGAGGTTCCACCCCAGCCAATCTGATCTGATCATCTGCCCTGAGGCTGATCAGGTTGGA